>NC_056737.1:1088328905-1088511405 GCF_019279795.1 Protopterus annectens | reverse complement strand
CTGCTCAAGCAACAGAGACCTCCAAAACAGAAATGCAAGCAACCCCCCCCCCCTGCCCAACACAACCCAAATGACACATAGCCCGCAGACTCCGTGTGCCACTCAACCACAGCCAATAAAGCAAAACAACGTACCCAACACACTAGTCATAGGTGACTCTATAGTCAGGCATACTGATGTCCCACTCATCAGGCTAAACAAGGAGAAGATTACTGTCAGCTGCCTGTTGGGTGCCAGGATCTGCCACATAACCCACGCACTCAGGTCACTCCACAGGTCACTCCACAACAAGTACAAATATGACTCTGTCATTGTCCATGTTGGTGTGAACGACCTAAGATGCAACTCCCTGGACTACATGAAAAGAGACATGGAAGAGCTCTCCGATCTTGTAGCCCAAGCAGGTATGACCCTAGCCCTGAGTAGCATTCTGCCATCACCCAGAATGATGCCGCAGTACAAGGACAAAATGATTGACTTCAACAATTGGCTAAAGGGATCCAGTATCTGTCTGCCTGGGATGACATGGTCGACAGACCACGATGCTTTGCCAGAGATGGCCTGCACCTGTCACTCCTGGGAATCTGGATACTGGATAAGGTTCTTGCCACCCCTAGAGTGCCTTTTTTAGGCAAGGTTCAAATGACAAATTCACCACTGTAACAGGAACAGTGCAAGCAAAAACTGAGGGTGATGCTACTCGATGCCACAAGTCTAAATCTCCAAATGCACTCACTCAAGGCACTCCTTAAAATGGAGAACATCGATATCTGTGCAGTGACTGAGACCTGGTCCAAGGATCTATAGAGCACCCCTGCACTACCAGGCTATAACTCATACCACACTTATCGGCCATGTAACCTGGACCGGAACACCAAAGGTGGAGGTGTGTCCATATTCATTAAGGATATCCACACCTCCAGGCTAGTTGCTCAGCATAATGCAGCCGAGGTTATCCAAGTGCAACTAACACTGGGCAAGACTGCAATCCAGGTTGTAGCTTGTTACAGATCACCCACCATGCCCCAGGATTCCCACTCCTCTTTTCTTGATGTACTGGAAAACATTAGGGTTCTACCAAACACCCTAATAATGGGCGATTTCAACTACCCTACCATTAACTGGGAAAACTACTCATGTACCAACTCCTTCACTCAACGCTTTCTGGAATTCATAAACTCCAGTGCCCTGGATCAACTTATCCACACCCCCACCAGGGGCAACAATATTCAAGATCTAGTCATTACCAATATGAGTGACCGGTGTTCCACACCTGAAGTTAATGCCTCATTGGTCCGATCCGACCATAAGCTAATTACCCTCGATATCCACCCCCCATTAAGGAAACCATGGTAAAAAATTTCTCCAAGGCCAACTTCATGCTTCTTAAGGTAGAAGTGGTGAACTTCATGACACCCATGCAGATGGACAATACAGTTATGATTACTGAATCCTACACAATTGCACTTTATAAGCACTTACATGAGTGCATGGATCGTGCTATCCCAAACAGAACCAAGATGCTATCCTCCAAAAAAAGGAAGCCAATCTTGTGGTCCCCTGCCATAAACAAACTGTACAACAGAAAGAAGAAACTCTTGCAAAAGAGAGTAAAATCCCACGAGTGGAGGAGCTCCCTGGTCAGCCTCAGTAAGAAGCTGCGATCCCTGATAAAATCCTCCAAAGCTAGTTACAAAAACAAAATTGCCACTGATTCTAAAGACAACCACAAAGCATTCTATAGCTATGTCAAGAATCTGAATGGCAACACGCAGATCTGCTCTGAGTTACAGCACAATGGCACTAAATATACAGACCCAACTGATATTGCCAACATCCTGGCAGATAGGTTCAGTGCTAACCTTACCCCCCTCTCACCCCCTAAAGAGCCCGTATCTATACCGGAAGAATGCAAAGTTTCTGTAATCACGGCTGCACAGGTAAAAACCACACTCTCCAAAACCAAGAACACAGCATCCATGGGACCAGACAACATCCCAGGCTGTGTTCTACATGAACTACAGAACGAACTGGCACCCCACCTAACACCATGTTCAATCATAGCCTCACCTCAGGCTTTGTCACTGCTGAATGGCGCACAGCAACTGTTATCCCACTCCACAAGGGGGGAGCCACCATGGACCCCGGGAACTACCGCCCCATTAGCCTGATGAGCCTGGTCTGCAAGGCCATGGAACGTATCATCATGGAACTTATAAACAAAGACATCGGTAATTTCCAAACTCTGGATCCCACCCAGTTTGGGTTTGTAAAAGGCAGATCATGTCTCCTAAACCTGATAGACTTCTTTGAAGCAGTCACCAAAGCCGTAGACAAGGGTAAGGTGGTTCACACAGCCTATCTAGATCTTGCCAAGGCTTTTGACACCATCCCCCACTCTGGAATTATAGATAAACTCACTAAACTAGGTATAAATCCCTATGTCACAAGATGGGTTGCCAACTGGCTCACTGACAGAACCCACAATGTGAAAGTAGCAGACTCCAAATCCGACTTCAGACCAGTGACATGTGGAGTACCACAGGGTTCAGTCCTGGGTCCTCTCCTGTTTGGTGTCTACTTCTCTGAAGTACAGGCTAACACAGAAGGTCTTTGGCTAACGAAGTTCGCAGATGACTGCAAACTAGGAGCCATAATTGAAACTCCTAACGATGTGGACATCCTACAAAAGGGCCTCACTGAGACAGATGCCTGGTGTCAAATCCATGGCCTCAAGCTCAATGCCAAAAAGTGCATTGTCATCCCTTTTGGTAAAAACTCTGTACCCATGAACTACAGCATAGGCAGTAGTATACTTAACACCGAAAGTGTGATAAGAGACCTTGGGACACAGGTGGACAGTAGTCTCTCCTTTGATAATCACATCGCCACAGTAGTCAGGAAATCCTTCTACGTGGCACACCTCATCACAAAGGGCTTCTCATCCTGAAAAAAAGAGTTCATTGTTCCCCTCTCCTCATCACTCATTAGACCCATTATAGAGTACAACGCCCCTTTTGGTATGTACCTCACAGGACATCTACAACAACTAGAAAGGCCGCAGAAATACCTCACAAAGAGGATTACCGGCCTCAAACAGATGCCCTACCCAAACCGTCTCAAAAAACTCCAGCTTTACTCCGTCGCATATCGCCTACTCAGAGGTGATCTCTGCCTAACATGCAAAGCTATGTCAAACCCAAAGCTGTTGGACATGCTCCACTTAAAGAAACCCCAATCCCTCCGAGCTACACGCTCTAGGGACCTAAACCTTGTCACCACAATAAACAGAACATGCCGGAGGGATAGATTCCTGTCCCAGAGACTTCCCATAATCTGGAATAAACTACCTATCTATATCAAACAAAGCTCCTCATTAGCACTCTTCAAGAAAAATCTTGATGATTGGATGGGAAATAGGAAATTCACCCCGGGAATCACCTCTGTGGCTCTGCTGGACAGTGGCACAGGAAAATAATTTTCTTGGGTGGCAAAAGCCAGGGTACCTTTTTGGCTGGGCTTGTATAGGCCCCAGAGCCGATAGCCTAGTACCTACCTATGAACCTATACAACCAAACGCTGTCCAACATATGATGGTTGGCATTATTACCCTTCATTCAGATTTATTCCTGTGGGTACCTTACCTTGACGGAGTGCAAATCTGCAGAGTTTGGAGACTGAAAATCTTTTTTTTTTTTTTTTTTTTTTTTTTTTACCATTCAAACACCAGATAACTTGTATGCATTTTCTTTGCCAAGAGGCTTTTTCCATCCAGTCCTGTGGCATTAAGAGATTTAAATATGTTGATGTTAATAATTCACTGACATAGTAATATTGTTGATCAGGTTATTTTTCTGTCTCAGTTCTAGTTCTAATTTGCACAGTGCTGAAATTATTAAACTGTTCGTGTGCCTGACTTGACTTCACACCACTTTGATTCTGCTTAATTTGTTTTTTTTTTCCCCTTTGAAATGCTAACTTTATTACATTTTTTTCTTGCCAACTTTGTGATTTAAGGTATTGTGAGGTGGATTATCCAGCAGTATTCTTCTTTGGCCTAAGAGAGTCACCACTTTAAAGGTCAACTTTAAATGCCTGAAACAAGCTTTACTTTTCACACACAAAAAGTGTTTGCATGCATCTTTATGTAAACCATCTTCTTATATTTTTAAATTTCTATATAAGAAGATGGTTTACTAGGTTCTAAAATAGTCTGAAGAAGCAGTATTTTGTTGCCATGAAAGCGCTAACCTTTTTATTTTTTACATCAATAAATTTACTTGTGGTGTTTAGCCATGGTAGTCAGAGCCTGGAATTTTTTCAGTTCGTTACTTCATAGTCTGTCACATTCATTTGTTGCGAGTTATACAGTTGGTCTTCATGAAATCATGCAACTTTGGTTTGATAAAGAGGCTTGATTGACGTGTGGAAAGGACAGCCTTATCAAAAAATTATTATGGTAAATATGAAAAGTTTTTCAGTTTCACCATGCACTTTTTGGTCTTGAAGCTTCTACTGTTATGTAATGAATTAAGGTAAACAAATTAAACTTTAATTACGTTGTGTGTTTTAACAGCTTTATCCCTAGTTGTGGTCAGCTTAAGAAATTGCATTGTCTGCTTTCCTTTAAATCTCAGTGTTCTAGTTTTGGAGCCTCCTGGAGGCATTGTACCTCTAACTGTGTTCTGGTGGGAAATGATTAAGATCTAGAATTGACTGAATGTTTTGGGGACCTCACAGTTTTCTCACAAAGTGACTCTGCAGGAAAGTCCCTTTTCTTCTCCTGTCAATTGCATTTAGGTTACTAGACATATTATATTGTTTTAATTGATTTAAAACATAGTGTTTAAGCTGTAGTGGTCAGCAGTCATTCCTCAGATCATTCACTTACTTCTCCAGCTTCCTCTAGTGTAGTCCTTTCAGCCACCACAAACCGAAGATCAGCCACATCCTCTTCGGCTGTTCCAGTATCTGGCCAGGCATGGGAGAACTGTTTCTTAAGCAACAGAGACACAGGGAAATGCTGCTTCACATAACCAAGGGAAGACAGTTTGATGGGGTAGAAATTCCTTTTCCAAGTCAGTCATCAGGGATACCAGTAAAGAAAAAAACAAAAGGTTATGTATTGTTCATTTGAAGATGTGGTATGTATTTGAAAAGATGCTTTGCTTATCTTAGCCAATAAATTGTTAAGGTTAATCCAGTAACTTGAGTACACTACATGTAAATCAGTTCAGCAGAAATAATTTTGTGTAAGACATGTCAGAGCTTTCTGGTACAGACAGGGACAGAGCTTCTTCACCTGCAGATTCTAAAGCCCATATCTCAGATTCAGAGGAAACTTGGTGGTCACAACCTCATTTGGAGTCTCTTCTTAGACTGTAACCAGAATGAATGAGGCATTTTTATGGGAACAAATGGATGTCCCCTTTGAACTGAAGAGATGATATGATATATTAGAAGTGGCTATAACTCATTATTTGCCTATTAATGCTGTCTGGAACAAACTTGATTCTCAACCTTCGGTCTCTCAAAAAGCAGTTAGGCTTTCTAAAGTTTCTCTGAATAGCAAGCATTTATTTTCTCACATTAGATCTGACCCTGCAGCCATTTCTACTTTTCACCAGCAGGAAACAGGTGCTTTATGTCTTCCAGCCCTTCCCCCGTGGACAAGGGAGAAATATATTGGACAGATTTGGTATAAGATTTTTTTTTCTCCTTCCACTTTGGCATACAGAAGTCTTAACTATCAGACCTATATGAGGAAGTTTTTGTACTACTTTACTTTTTGGGCAAGAAAGTCCTGAAAATTTTCCACCCTAACTGCTGATTTTCCCTTTTCAGGGCTGGCCAGTCAGCAGTCAGAGTGGAAGTGTGCAAGGAAGCCAGAGATTTTGAAAGCTGGCCAGTTGTGTATTTGACAAGGCACAACCCATATAGCCTAAAGATTACTACAGCAGTGAGGAATTCAAACATCTACTGTTCCGGTCAAATGCAAGTTGCACAATTGTACTTTCCATTCCTTCTAGCCTTGTCTTCATAATCCATGTGAGCCTATTTTGCATTTCATAGATCCAATGAAACAGGGTTTTGCTTGCATCACCAGAACTAAAATTTTTAGAAAACTTTACAAACTATTTTTTGCTTCTGGCACATAAGACTCTCCTATAGGTAACCAAATGATCTGATATTAGATAGCTTTTATTTTTACGATTCATGGGACAACCCTTTGCAAAAAATCTGTTAGAAGAAATTCCATCAGAGGTTGTGCTACATCTGTGACATTTTTTTTTTCAAATTTTCTGGTTGGTGGCAAATCTTTTTTTCCATCCTTTGCAAGTTATATTGCATTCTTGAAGCAAGGCAGCACTTTCATACATCTTTCATTTAGGGAATGTCAACATGGCCCTGCAGATGGCCTTTCATATTCATAGTTTGCATTTTACCCATGGAATAAGTATAACTGTTTAGGGCATTATAAGTTCATAGGTGTTTACTAGGCTAACGAACATAAGGGCCTTTTTAAGCCTAGGCATGCATCCCAAATCTCTGACAAGTTCTGATATCCTTGATAAGTATAAACAGGGGTTTGGGAGATGAACGATTTAGAGATCATTAGAGACAGGTGCCAAACCAAGGATGGATTTCCAGTTTCCCATCCAATTGTCCAAGTTGCATTTGAATTGGGTTAGAGAGGAACTCTGCTTCACATGGATGGGGAGCCTGTTCCATAGATGCGGTAATCTCTAGGATACATACCTGTCTCTCCAGCAGGATCTGTTTATATCATAGCCAAGGTTTAAGTCTTTAGAATGGGTAATTCTGGTGCTGTTTGTTTTGTGGATATGCAGGAGGTCCATCAGAGTGGGGTCTGACAGTGCCCTATGTGCCAGGCATAGCACTCCCCTCAAAAGCTTGTAGGAGACAGAATAGAGGGATAGGGCCTTGAGGTGGTGTGCATAGGACAGTTTACTTATGCCCTGTATTTTTTTAGTGAGGAACCTCTGTGGATGTTCCAGTTGTTGGATATGCCTGGTTAGGAACATACCAAAGGGGGCATTGAACTCCATAGATCTGATGAATGCCAAATACAGTGGAACAATGATTTCCTTGGACTTAGATGCCATACCTTTGTTTATAAGTTGTGCAATATAGAATGATTTCCTCACCCCTGTAGACACATGCTGGTCAAAGGCTAGATTACTATCTATGTGTGTCCCTAAGTCCCTGACTACTGGGTCAACTCTAAAGGGTGTGTTGTCAATATGATAGTTACCAGGGATGGGTGACTTCCCAAAGGATACTATTATGCATTTCTTGGCATTTAGTTTTATTCCATAGTTCTGACGCAAGGTGTTTGTCTGTGTCAGCCTCTCCTGGAGAACATTTGTGTCAGTCTGAGATTCAGTGACTGCTCCTAATTTGCAATTCTCTGCAAATTTAGTCAGCCAGAGACCACTGACATTCACCTTGACTTCTGAGAAGTAAATGCTAAAAAGGAGCGGTCCAAGGACTGATCCTTGAGGGACTCCACTTGTGACTGGCCTCTTTGTAGAGGTGGACTCCCCGATTCTAACTTCCTGGGTCCTATCTGTGAGCCACTTGGCTATCCATCAGGTGACATTTGGGTTTGTACCTAACCTCTTAAATTTGTCATCATTGCCCGAGTGGGGTATGGCGTCAGATGCCTTGGCCAGGTCAGGGTAGGCAATGTGAATAATTTTGCCCTCATCCATTGCTTTGGTGACCTTCTCAAAGAAGTCCGCCAGGTTGAGTAGGCATGGTCTTCCCTTGACGAAACCAAACTGGGTTAGGTTCAGTGTCTGGGAGGTTTACTGTATCAGTATTGATTATCTCCATGATAATTCTTTCCATGACTTTACATATAAGACTAGAGAGACTTACGGGTCTGTAGTTGGCCCACCTTTGTGCAGAGGGATTACTTTTGCCTTTCTCCATTCATGAGGCACGAAACCTGTTTGGAGGCTACAGTTAAATAGTAATTCCAGCAGCCCTGATCGGTCATGTTTCATGCTATTTAGAAGGCTTCCTGGGATATTGTCTGGGCCCATTGATGCAGTGTTCTTGGTCTTAGAGAGATCATTAAGGACCTGTTCCCTAGTGATAGTAGGGGGAGTTATATTTGATATATTTTCTTAGGGAAGGTTGAGGAGGAGAGATGGGTAAAGTTGGAGCTGAATTTATGAGCCAGGGGGCCTGCTATGTCTTCTGGATCAGTATAGGTGGCTCCATTACAATGAACGCTGTACAAAATTGTGTATTGCCATTGAGGTTGCGGACATAACTAAAGAATGTTCTGTGGTTGTCCTTGGTCTGGGAGAGGACAAACTTCCCTCAAATTTGTAATTTGGTAGACTTTATTTGTCATATGAGTTGTTTGTTTAGCTTGATGCGAGCTCTTTTGTCCTCCTGGGTGCTGCACTTGTTCATTTTTTAGATTCCACCAAGGTGGCTTGTTTTTTGAGTTAGCTCTGTACTTTTTCTTGGTGTCCCAGTGGGTGCCTTCTATGCAGCTATTAACATACTCGTATAGAGTTTCTGTGAACAGTTCTGCATAGGCAGCAGTGTTCTTAGGGTTTATGGGGGCTTGAAAATTTGCCAGGTTCTCACTTAATAGCAGGAGGTTAGCCTTAGAATAGTTCCAGAATATTCCAGGTTTACCTGGGGGTCCAGGTTTTATTTTTATTTGAAAGGAGACCATTTTGCAGTCTGACCTTACCAGGGTAGGCATTACAGTAGGGGGTGTGCAGCACTCTGTCATATTTGCGAGGACCAGATCCAGTATGGTTGCACCCTCAGTTGGTGTATTGACTATCTGGTCCAGGGAGTTTGTCTTTACAAAATTCAGGAATCTCTGCATGTACGTTCAGTGTTGTATAGGACTCCTAGTTAATAGTGGGGTAGTTAAAGTCACCCATCCATAAAAAACAGTTCCCTGTACTAATCTGGTATGTCCAAGGGTCAGTTTCAGGGTTACTCTCCAGTCCAGCTGGTGAATCTGGGAATTTTGAGGCAATGTTACAATTTCCTTATGTACACAGACAACCCTCTCCTCCTTCCAACAAACTCTAATACATGTGAGAGATGCAGTTACACAGCCAAACTGGAGGCAGAGCTCTCTCAGCCCAAGACTGGCACAGTCAGTCAGGAGGAAAAGGTAACCACCCGCACCACAAATCCAGTCTCACATAGACCTATTGCATCTGCATACCCAACACATAAACACATAAAAACATACTCCGAGGCTCTAAATAAAAATCTGCCTAAACAGCAAAGACCTCCTAAGCAGATATCCAAGCAACAGCCATCCCTCAACAATACCCACGAATCTCTGCCTTAGTCACAGCCCTTAAGGCCAAACAACACACCAAATATACTTGTTATAGGGGACTCTATGGTCCAGCACACTGACGTCCTGCTCACCAGACTGAACAAGGAGAAGGTCACTGTAAGCTGCCTGTCGGGTGCCAGGATCCGCCACATAGCACAAGCACTCAGGTCACTCCAAAGCAAGTACAAGTATGACTCCGTCATTGTCCATGCTGGTGTGAATGACCTGAGACGTACCTCCCTGGACTACATGAAAAGAGACATAGAGGAGCTCTCTGTCCATGTAGCCCAGGCTGGTATGACCCTGACCTTGAGTAGCATCTTGCCCTCAGCAAAAATGATGCCACAGTATAAAGACAAAATGATCAGTTTCAACAATTGTCTAAAGTATTGGTGTCATTCAAAGGGGATCCAGTGTCTGTCAGCCTGGGATGACATGCTCGACAAGCCACGTTGCTTCGCTAGGGACGGCTTGCACCTGTCACCCTTAGGCTTTTGTATACTGGCCAAGGCTCTTGCCACCCCCATAGTGCCTTTTTTAGGCAAGGCTCAAAGAACAAACCCACCTCCATAGACAACCCAAGGATAAAAAAACTAAAGGTAATGCTGCTCAATGCCAGAAGTCTAAACCTCAAGATGCACGTACTCGAGGCTCTCCTCAGTATGGAGAAGATCGATGTCTGTGCAGTAACAGAAACCTGGTTCGAGGCTCTTGAGAGCACCCCAGCACTACCAGGTTATAACTCATACCATGTGTTTCGGCCCCAAAACTCAGACCGAAGCACAAAAGGAGGGGGAGTATCTATATTCATCAAAGATACCTACACCTCCAGGTTAGTGGCACTGCACGAAGCATCAGAAACCATTCATGTGCAACTAACAGCGGGCAAAACTGCCTTTCAGTTTGTAGCCTGCTACAGAACACTCTCCCTATTACAGGAACCCCACTTAGCATTCCTGAGAACACTGGAGAATATGAAGGTCTCTCCAAACACTATGTTATTGGGTGACTTCAACTACCCAAACATTGACTGGGAAAACTACTCAAGGCCAAACACCCTCGCCCAACGGTTCCTTGAAGTTATAAACTCTTAACGCGATGGAACAACTGGTCACCACTCCCCCAAGAGGGAACAACATATTGGACCTGGTCATCACCAACATGGGGACTCTACACCAAAGGTAAACCCCTCATTGGTAAGATCAGACCATAAACAAATTTCCCTGGACATCCATATCCCATCCCCACCCCCAGCCAAGGAAATCATGGTAAAGAATTTCTCAAAAGCCAACTTTGCACTTTTCAAGACTGAGGTGGAATCCTTCAAAGCCCCCGGGCCAGAGGATAATACAGCCCACTCCGCAGAATCCTTTACAAATGCATTCTATGAGCACCTGCAGGAATGCATGGATCGTGCTATCCCAAATAAAACCAAGACTCACTTCTCCAAAAACAGGAGACCTGTCTGGTGGACCCTGGTCATAAATAAGCTATACAACAGAAGGAGGAAGCTACTACATGACAGAGCAAAATCCCAAAAAGGGAAGGCATCTCTGCTCAGTATTAGCAAGAAACTTAGATCCCTCATAAAATCATCAAAGGGCAGTTTCGAAAGAAAAATTGCCCTAGACACTAAAGATAATCACAAGGCCTTCTTTAGTTATGTCAGGAATATGGGTGGAAACTCCCAGATATGCTCTGAATTGTTGCATAATGGTACAAAATATACCGAACCTACAGACATAGCCAACATCCTGGCAGACAGATTCAGCGCAAACCCCCCCCCTTCCCCCCCAAAGGAGCAAATGCCTATCCCAACTGAATGTAACCTCCCTGACATCACAGATGCACAGGTGAAAGCTGCCCTCTCCAAAGCAAAAAACACAGCATCTATGGGACCGGACGGTGTCCCAGGCTGTGTCTTACACGAGCTCCAAGAAGAACTGAACCCTCACATTAAGTCACTGTTCAAACTTAGCCTTACTACAGGATATGTACCCAAAGAATGGCGTACAGCTACAGTGGTCCCACTCCACAAAGGTGGTGCCACAACGGACCCCGGGAACTATCCCCCCATAAGCCTGACTAGTCTGGTTTGTAAAGCTATGGAGTGTATTATCATGGAACTCATAAACAAAGACATTGGGAGCCTCCAGACACTGGACCCTACCCAATTCGGCTTTGCTAAGGGCAGATCTTGCCTCTTAAACCTAGTTGATTTCTTTGAAACAGTTACCAAAGCCATAGATGAGGGCAAGGTAGTCCACACAGCCTACCTGGACCTTGCAAAAGCCTTCGACACAATACCCCACTCGGGCATCATAAATAAGCTTACCAGCTTAAATATCAACCCCTATATCACAAGATGGGTTGCAAACTGGCTCAGGGATAGAACCCACATGGTCAGAATTGCAGGTGCCATGTCCGAATCCAAACCAGTTACAAGTGGCGTCCCACAGGGCTCAGTTCTGGGACCTCTCTTGTTCTGTATATATTTCTCTGAGGTTCAGGCTAACACGAGGGGATTATGGCTGACAAAGTTCACAGATGACTGCAAACTGGGGGCCATAATCAAATCTCCAGCTGACACAAGCATCCTCCAAAAGGGTCTCACAGAGATGGATGCTTGGTGCCAGAGCCACTGTTTCAAGCTAAATGCTAAAAAGTGCATAGTCATCCCCTTTGGGAAAAACAAGGTGCCCACAAATTACCACATAGGTGGTAATCCATTAAGTACGGAAGAAGTAATTAGAGATTTGGGGACCAACTTAGATAGTAATCTCTCCTTTGATAATCACGTTGCCAAAGTAGTTAGAAAGACCTTCTATATAGCCCACCTTATCACGAAAGGGTTCGCATCTAGATCAAGAGAGGTCATTGTGCCTCTCTACTCATCACTCATCAGGCCCATAATTGAATACGATGCCCCTTTTGGGATGTACCTTACCCGACACCTGCAGCAACTGGAGAGACCCCAAAAGTACCTCACCAAGAGGATCATGGGCTACAAACAGATGTCCTATGCAGCTCGACTAAAGAAACTCCAGCTCTACTCAGTTGCTTACCGCCTACTCAGAGGCGATCTATGCCTGACGTACAAAGCCATGTCAAACCCAGAATTAATGGACATGCTCCACCTCAAAAAATCCAAGTCCCTTAGAGCTACACACTCCAGGGACTTAACCCTCAGCACAAAAATAAATAGGACATGCTGGAGGGACAGATTCATTTCCCAGAGGCTCCCCTCACTCTGGAATAGAATCCCAATTCATATTAGACATAGCCCCTCGCTGACCCTCTTCAAGCGAAATTTGGACGCGTGGATGGGAAATCGCAAATTCACCCCTGGGATCTCTTCTGTGTCCCTGCTAGACAGAGGCACAGTAAACTAATCTTAAAGGGTACCGTCTGTGACCTACTTTACAGAGGCACAGTAGGCTAATCTAATAGTGAGGCAGGAGCCAAATACACTCTGGCTAGGCTTATAAATGCCCTAGGGCAGATAGCCTAGTATCTACCTATGAACCTATGAATATGGTATTGGGTTGGATGGTTAGTCTTTCTAATAAGTTTCAATTCATGGTATGGGTTTCCTAGGTCATAAGGGGGACCTGTAGCTTGCAAGGAAGTGGTATTGGATTTTGCCATTTTACCTATGGTGATTTGAACATGGAGCAGCTCAAGTGCATTGTCCTGTTTGACCAGCCTTGAAGTATATTTATCTTTGATGTAAATAGAGACACCCTCCACCTTTAGTCCCTGCCTGTAAAGTATCTGGCCTAAATGTGTGGAAGGCATTGTAACCTAGCACTGTTAGTGTGCTGTCCGCAGCATTAATAGGGATGACGTGTCATCACACAATTGTGTGAAGTACATAATTAGCAGATAATGGAATTATTTCCATGCCCTTGTCATATCCTGGAGTGCATTGTTACATTATTCATGCGCTTTAAATTTGGGATATTTGATATGATAAATTAACATACTACCTTGCCCTCTTTACTCTGCAACACCTTGTGTATGACCTTAAGTGAGAGGCTTTTATGTTACTGTATTAAGGCTGTTATGTTATTGTATTGCCTTAACTTCCTTCTGAACATGTTGAGATAAGATGCTTGGGTGTGGTATGGTTTAACCACCATGCTGGTCAGTATGTTTTTCTGAGTCAGGCATCTTCTCTTGTTGTGACTTTTGCTGACTAGTACTGTCAAGTTCAAAACTTTTACTAATTCTTTTCTGGACCTGTGGTTTTGTGTAAGTGCCTGATTCCTTTCCTGACTATCCTTTCCACCTCCTCTTAGTGAGTTGCAGGCTTATAGTATGCACATTCCAAGGCTGAAGGTTGCCTTGCCTTGATGCTGTGGAAACGGTTTAGTGAGTACATTACACATCCCTATTTTTGCATTTGATCCTACACTTCCTGTTTTAATACTCATCCTCAGCAGCTGTGGTGGATGTAATCTGAGGAGCATATCCTAGTCTTTAAGAAGTCTAGGTTAATAAAAATGGAGAAACTACTTTTCTAATTACATCTTCAGTATCTAACTTTGAACCCAGGTGTGATCTGAGTGTTTGAAAGCAATACATCTAAACCTTGTTGGAGATAGAGACCATCAAGCTCTGTTCTCCTGTCTTCGAAAAAGGCAAGCCCCTGGTATTGAGAATCATTTTACCTTTGCAAAGAATAATACTTACATTTGAAAAGTAAGTAATTGGCTTCAGTAGTTTGTTAGTAAACTGGTATTAATTTAGGGGAATTCACTATGTGTTTGCATGGGATAAAATCGTCAGACCCCTCCCTCTCCCAACACACATGCAAGTGGTGTCCTGTACATTTCACCTAGCATACTGTCTAAAACAGATGCTGTCCCTATAGTGTTTTTTAAAGGCAGAGTTCGCCTGATTGACATCACATCATAGTAAATTCCAGTCCGGATAATATCAAAGTAACATTGCTGAATGCATCTTATATAGAAGTCTGAGAGGCAAACTGTCTAGCGTATAAGGCAATACATAAATGTCCTTCCATTTCACTGTTGTAGTATTCATTACAACAGGGATTCCTTGCCAAGTGCGGACCTATGTCCAGCCAGTATACCAAAGCCTTTAGGTTGCTTTAAGGTACGCCGTACATTACATGTATGCTTCTCGCATGGTGTAAGCCATAAAGGTGATGTCCAGACGGGTCTATATTAGATCACCAAATGCTTAAAAAAGCGAACAGTGATTAATCGACCCTATGTAAGCGAAAGCTTACAATTTTGAACTGTCAGAATAGCGATTTTTTTCCCTATGGAAAAAAATTGCTGTTCCAACAAAAAAATAAATAAAACACTTTAAAGATTACATTAAGTGGGGGACTGCGACCCCCACACACCCCTATTAACTATACCAACTCCGAGACCGTACTACAGTGTCAAAAACAGCAAAGTAACGAAGCGGCCAAGCAAATTCTTTCCCAGGGAAAGAATTCGCTTAAAAGCCACTTCGATATTTTGCCATTTTAGGCTTTTGAGTTCGACCAAGACGCATTCGAAAGAATGGGTCTTCGGTCTTCTAATAGGGAACCTGTCCAGACATACCATCTTCAGAACTTCTTTGCTGCCAGTCTGAAAACCACCTGTTGATCATTGGGCTGAACACCCATTCTGTTGCTGGTTCACCAAGTCACTACAGATAAGTATCTCATTGGGGTTATTGTTTCTTATCTTTTCCTTTTATTTTTTTTTTTGATTGTGAGGTTTTATGTCGTCCAAGAAGGGTAAATGCCAGTGGGGGAGAAAGATTCCCCATAAAGACCATCATGAACAGTGCTTGTTTTGTCTCTGTGCTTCCCACGACCATACATCCTATTCAATCTGTCAGGCCTTTGTTCCCAAGACCCTCCATAGTAGGCTTTCTTCTTTAGCCTTGTGTCTGGAGAATCAACGTCTTAAGCTCTTAGCTAAAGACACAATGGAAGGAACTTCCTCCTCCAAGGGGCAGCCGTCCATGAAGAAGGCCAAGAAATGTAGGCCGGATTCTTCTGCTGTACAGCCTCCACTAGGCATCTCTCCCAAGGCGAGTGAAAGCCCGGAGGATCACCCAGCTCCATCACTGGATTCTTCTGCTGTGATCGTTATGGAGGCCACCAGGGATCCGACTTTAAGCATGTCCTTGGAGGCCTTGCAGACATCCGCATTGTACATTCAGGGGGAACTGCGGCTGATTTCCAAGGGGCCTAGGGGTGTTCCTCAAATTTTGGTCAGAGAAGTAATCCCAACTACAATTGTTGAATGCCATCTTGGGTTGGAACCTTTTAAATTTTATAAGGCAGACGTCACTTTAAAGAAAAAGCAGAAAACTAAACTATTTCTCCAGAACCTAAGGACCCACAGAGTGAATGGCAGAATTTCAATCAGGGGTTGTTAAATGCTTTGATGGCTTTAAAACCACCTCAGGGAGTTTGTGTTCCAGCTCCCCCTTGGTCCTCTACTCCCCTTAAAAGAGCCAGGGAAAGGATTCCTCTGAAGAGTAGGCAGATTCAGATGAGCAATCCCTTTCTTACTCTTCTCAGATTTCCTCTCCTTCAGATGATGGGTGTGTGTAGGAGGACTGTGCTAGTCTGGACACTCCTTTTGAGGAAATTTCTTTTGGTGACACAATCTCTAGAATGATAGAATTTTTTAAATGGGATTGTGCTCAGGTTTCTGAGGTACAGAAAAGGTATTATGAGCGCCTGCAGATGGATTCTCCCAGACCTTCTGCTGTTCCTCCTGTTTTGGCTGCTTTGTTGGATGCCTTTTCTATGGCTCCTGCCCCCAAGAAGCCTGATAGGTTCTATAAGGTGCCTGAGGACTGTAAATTTCTATACAAGTGCCCTTCTACTGACCTGTCGGTGGTGTCTATGGCTTCTGAGAAGCCATCTCAATTGCTACCTTCTCCTAAGTTACTGCCTTCTGATAAAGATAGCAGAACCAAGGAAAGGTTAGGTGAAAAGGTTTATACTTCTGCTACCATAGCTTTTAGGGCTGTCAGTTGTCAGACCCCATATGACCAGGTGGTTTACTATCAAAAAACTGATGTTCACAAAAAAAAAAAAAAAAAATTACAAAACATTGAACAGAAACTCCAACTTCCTGCATATTAATTAGGCATAAATGCCGAATCTGTTGAATATCGAGTGTGACGTCAGTGTAGATGCAAATGTAATTTAAACTTCCACACTGATATTCACGTTTTAGCAGGGGGGCAAGCCCCTGTGTGGGGGCCGTTCTCCCCACAATTCCTGCTAACTATATATTCCAACTCTGAGATTGCACTACAGTGAGGAAAGGGATACATTTCCCAATCCGCACTGTATCATGATCTCTGCACAAAACATCGAGTACATATCAACGAATGCACAGTTGCATTCGCTGATATGTACTCTCACTCCCATAACATTCGGCAACACAGAAATCGGCCAACTGATGTTCATCTTTCCGTGTTCACCAAACATGCATTCAACATTTTAATAGTAAACCTGTCCAGGTACATATGCTGGCTTTTCTTTCCCAGGTCTTTCAGGTAATTTCTGATCTCCCAGACTCTGAAGGGAAAACTCCTGCTCTTTCCCTGTTAAGTGGCTCGTCATTCCATTAAGTGTAGCTATGATGGCGCAGATGCTTCTTTAGGGATGCTGCTTTTGGGTCTGTGATGAGGAGATGTTCTTGGCTTTGACTTCAGCCTTTGCCTGATGATCTTGAGGCTAAGTTGATGGATGCTCCTTTGGATAACAAACACTTGTTTGGCAAAGCTGCTGCTGCTTTGTCTCTTCAGGATAAGGGCAGGGATTAACAGGAACTTAAATATGTTTTTGTTTCTGCTGTATCTAAGTTTCAGAGAAATTACTCCAATAAGCCAGCCTTTGTTCGTAGGCAATCTCGCCCTCCCCACAAGGGTAAGAAAGGTAGGAAGTGGGCTGCTCCTGCTAAAGCTACTTAAGGTTTCTGTGCCTCAGAAGTCTCCTTTTCCTGATAAACTAGGTGCTATCTGACTATCCTATTCTTCCCAGCCACATTCCTGTTTCTCTTTGTCTTTCTCTTCCTGATTGGTTGAAGATTACGCAGGACTCTTGGGCTCTGTCCATTATCCTCCAAGGGTATTTCATGGTCTGGAAGTGTCTTCCCCTTTTATGGTGATTTCTTAGCCCCCTCAGGAACAGCTGTTAATTTCCAGGAGTGCTTCAGGATCTCTTAACTCAGGGAACTATTCAAGAAGTTGCAGTTTCCCAAAGAGGGAGGGAAGTTTACTCCAGAATGTTCCTTGTGCCCAGGAAAGAGGGTACTTGGAGACCAATTCTAGATCTCTCTCATATAAACACATTTCTGAAGGTTCCCTCTTTTTGAATGTTGTCGCTTCAGACTTTTTTCCCTCTTTTGCTTCCTCAGGCTTGTATGGTGTCTCTGGACCTCAAGGATGCTTATCTTCGTATCCCAATTCATCCCCTTTTCAGGAAGTTTTTACGTTCCTCTGTTGCTTCCTGGTATTTTCAGGTCTCTGCTTTGCCCTTTGGCCTTTTTACTGCCTCAAGGGTTTTCACCAAAAGCCTCGCTCCTGTGATTGATATTTGCAGGCTCAGGGGGATCCGAGTCTTTCCCTATTTGGATGACCTCCTGTTTTAGGCATCATTTCCAGAAACTTTATTGCAAACTCTCCATTTTGCCATTTGCCCTCTGCAAAGTCTGGGGTTCACTATAAATTTCAAAAATGTCCTTTCTGACTCCTCCTTAGGATCGTGTATTTCTGGGTTGCCTGATCCAGACTGTGCCTATGCTGGCATCCCTACCTTCTCCCAAGGACCTAACTCTCATTTCCTTTTTTTAATCCCTTCTTTCTCTGGCTTCAGTAACAGCCAGGGAATTTCTAGGAGTCCCGAGGTTCATGGCATACACCATTCTTATGCTCCCTCTGGACAAATTCCACATGAGAAAGTTTCAGTGGTTTCTGAGGTAAGTTTGGCTTCAACATCCACTCAAATTTGTAGTTTCTCTTCTGCCGTGTCTCAAGAAGGAACTTTTGTGGTAGATTGAGCAGTTGATGCTCAGTCCAGGGCACCCTTTACATCCACCTCTTCCCTCTCAGGAGCTGTTCACAGATGCTTTAGACGTGGGATGTGGAGCAGCATTTCGCTCCCTAAATGTGCGGGGAGTCTGGTAGCCACATCAACAGAACGCATCAATGTCAAAGAGATGAGTGCTCTTCTGCTGGCTGTTCAGGTTTTTCATCCTCTCTTCTCCCCAGGACCTCTCAATGTGTTTACAGACAATACCACAGTGATGTGGAGTATAAACAAACAGGGGGAGAAGGTCTTATCTGTTTTGCTGGTTGGCACTACTAGTGTGGGAACTTGCTATCCAGTATCATGTGACTCTTTAGGCAGTTTACATTCCCTCAGGTCAAAACAATGTGGCAGATTCGCTGAGCTGGTCCATAACTCAATCCCAAGAATTTATGCTTCATAGGGATGTGATTCGGGGCATTATCCACCAGTGATGTACTCCTCAAATAGAGCTATTTGCCTCCCCACTGAATAGACAACTTCCTCTGTTCTGTGCCAGAGTCCCAGGTTCTCTGGTTTGGAAGATGGATGCCCTTTCTTTTTCTTGAAAGGGGGTGTTTCTTTATGCCTTCCCTCCCCTCCTTCCTCTCATTCCAAATGTCATCTTCCAAATTCAACAGGATGCTACCAAAATCTTGTTGCTGACTCCCTTTTGGCCAAGACGACATTGGTTCCCTCTTCGTCTGCATTTAGCCAAGGGCATTCATAACAAGTTACCTCACGGGGTGGACCTACTCACACAAGAAAAGGGATCCCTCGCCCATCCCCACCTGTCCACTCTTCAACTGACATTGTAGATGATAGGATTTTGATTCCACATAGATGCCTTTTATCCGAGGATGTGCTTACGGTCCTGCAGGAAGCTAGTAATCCTATTCATCCAAATAGAAGAGGTTTTCTATTTGGTGTCTTTCTCGTAAGCTGGATCCACTTTCTGTGGATGTTCCTTTGGTTCTCTCTTATCTCTGTGAACTGCTTAGTGCTGGGTTGGCTTATTCTTCTGTTAAGACCCACTTGTCAGCCATCTCTGCTTGTCTGCCTTTATCACCACCTTTAGCTTCTAGATTTGAAGATAAACAATTCCTTAAAGGCATCCTTCATATTAGGCCTCCCAGGAAGCCTGTTCCTCCTCCGTGGGATCTTAATTTTGTTTTAGAAAAATGGACCCAGGCTACTTTTGAGCCTGCAGCTTCAGCTTCCTTGCAACATTGCTCTTGGAAGACTGTACTTTCATTAGCCCATACTTCTGTCAGACTGGTGTTTGAGCTTCAGCCCCATATGGCTTGCCCTCCTTTTTTGGTATTTCACAAGGACAAGGTGCCCCTTCATTCTAATCCTTTTATGCCCAGGGTGGTGAATGAGTTGTCCCTTAATTTCATTTGCCCACTTTTTTTCCTTCTCCACAATCTGCCATTGAGAAGGTGCTGCAGAGGATGTGCATAGACAACTCAGATTTCACTTGGATAAGACTAAGACTTTTTGTAAATCTGATCAGCTGTTTGCTTCCTTTCATCCTAGGTCTTTATGGTTGGCTGTGTCCAAGCAAACTGTTTCTTCTTGGATTTCTAAAGACATTTACATTTATTTTTATTCCTTTCATGGTAAGAGCCTTCCTTCTTCCATTAAGGCTCATTCTACTAGAGATCTGGCTTCTTTTGATGCTTTTTTCAAGAGTTTGGATACTAACTCTATTCTTGAGGCAGCTACCTGGACTTCTGTGCATAGATTTACCAAGCACTACAAGTTGGATGGAATTTCCAGATCTAGAGCTGGTTTTGGTAGGGCCATCCTTCATGGTTTCCTAGAAGGCTGTGCTGGTCCTTCCTCCTCCCTGAGCTTTGGCACTCTCCCTGTTGTAATGAATACTACAGCAGTGAAATGGAAGAACATAGCACAGTTGTGTAAAATCTTACCATAACAGTAGATGCCCTTCTCTTCACTGCTGTAGTATTCATTCCCTCTTCCCTCCCCCTGATCCTGTTTCTCTTCTGGATGCACAGATTACCTCTCTGCTCCTTGGACTGGTGTTCTTACCGAGGCTTTCAGTTCTGAGGATGGTACGTCCAGATGTCACCTTTATGCCCTACTCTATGCGAGGAGTATACATGTGACGCATGGTGTACCTTAAAGTAACTTAAAGGCTTTATCATACTGGCCGGACATCGGACCGCCCTTTGCAGGGTATCCCTGTTGTAATGAATACTGCAACAGTGAAAAGAAGGACATCTACCATTATGGTAAGGTTTTACAAAACTGTACTTCAGTGAGACTGGACTTGTTAAATCTGGAAGAATAGTATCCTAATAAAAGGTGCTTGAAGTTCACTGTTTAGAACTGTCATAAGTAAAACAGGAGAAACTGTTTTATTTCACTGTCTATACCCTTCTTCTGGAATGAATTACCATGTGGAGTGAGAAATGCCAGTAGACTCTTCACTTTAATATTTGGACAATGTTTTGAAATATAGTAAGTGTATGTTTGAGGTAAGGGAAGCTGCATTACTCAGAGGTCTAATTTACAGGAATGCAGTATTAATGACCTGTAAATGCCAGGAGCCTAGACAGCAAAATCTCTCAATTTTGAGGCTTTATTTACCCTGGAAAAGACTTTAGCATTTATGCAGTTACAGTGACAGAACTCCCTGTATTCCAGGGTATAATGCCTGGCATGCATTCAAATCCACTGCCAAATGGGGGGAGTATATATATTTATTTGTAACCCTATTCTTTTGCCGTATTCTGCATGATGCAAATCTGGAACTGTTTGAAGTCCTAGTTACACTTTTTAAAGTTATTTATCATATTACAGCCAATTATATAATGCCGTTTATGAACCCTTCAGGGCATGAAGAATAGCTTAGTTAGAAAAGTTAACTATCCAGACAAATACCATTCTTATATGTGACTTCAGCTATCCACACGTAAACTGGCAAATGTACTACCAACAGTAGATTTGCCCAGAGATTTCAGAACTTTGTAAATGCCAGTGCACTTGACCAAATTGTCCCTTAGTCCATCAGAGGCATTATTCATCTTGATCTTATCATCGCAAGTGTTCCCCCAATTGTGTACCATCCTGATTATTAGTCCCTGATTAGCTTGATTGGACCATTTTGCTGTGAACTTCTCCCTGATGACCTTATTACGGGTGGCTGAGTAGATCTTTAGGGGCAGCTGATTATGTCTTCTCCCTGAAGACTTAATCAGCCACCCCCAAGAGTTTCTCAATATTCAAGAATTACTACAAAACCAATTACTTACTATGTACTATTGTTGCTGATAATCACATGGTACAGCTCCCCATAAAAATGTGTACAAGGTTGCTGCTTGTTCCTCATCAATCATTCAATCAAGTTTTCTCTTTCATACATTTATTGAGGCATATGTATCAGTCTGATGTAAATATATTAGCAAGTTTAAAACTAAACCCACATGGTTGCACTAACACATCAACAAACTGTGTAAGAAAAAGAAAAAACTCTTGGCCATCTGTAAAAGGAATTTAAAAATGGTGAGTGAGTGAGTCTCTCAGACTTAGCATTAAGGAACTGAGTGCAGACTATGAATTTAGGGTTGCATCTAATTTAAAAGACAAGCGTAATCTCTTCCTTAGGTGTATCAGGAACCTTAGATTTAACCAGCAATTCTGTATTGAATGGTACCTCCTTTTCTGACCCAAGGAAATGCTTATATTCTTGCAGACAAATAATCCTGTCCCAACTTCACCCCTTTCACCCTTCCATTTCCTCCCCCATTCCTCCTTACCCCTCCCATCCTGAAATCACTTTGGACAGAGTTCATTTGGCACTTTTCAAAATGAAAAATAACAGTTCTGTGGATCCTGACTGTTTCCTTGGATGTCCGCTTGGAAGTCTTAAATCCCATTTTGCAAAACATCTCCATCCACTCTTCAACTGATGTCCCTCCAATGATTACATCCTTAATGTTTGAAGAACAGTTGTTGTGGTGCCCTTGATTAGTGGTGGCCTCTCTACTGTCCTTAGAAATATAGGCCTGTTAGTATCATTAATATCGATTCTCGGCTGGAGCGCCTTCTGTGTGGAGTCTGCATGTCCTTCCCGCGGTCGAGTGGCATTCGAAAGGCATGCGTAGGGCGTGCCTTCGTTGAAGGTTAGGTGTCGAGCTGGCACCTTGACACTGTAAAAGTCTACTGCCAATCATTAGCGGACCGGAGTTCCGCTGTGGCGACCCCTAACCGGGAAAAGCTGAAAGAAGAAGTAGTATCATTAATATTTGCAAGGCTGTGACATGTACCATAACTGAATTAATAAATGGTGTAGGTGACCTTGTATCCCTGGATTAGCACCAGTTTGGCTGTATAAAAGTTAGCTTGTGCCTGCTCAGCCTTGTTGAATTTTTTGAAAGGGTTACTGAGGAAGTTAATGATGGGCATGCAGTCCATTATGCCTACCTAGGCTTTTGAGACCATCCTTCATACCGGAATTATTGATAAACTCTCCCTACTCAACATTAACCCATACTTAGCTCACAGGATAGGTTACTGGCTGGCTGTCAGAACCCATGCCATTAAGGTCAGAGCTGATTGCTGTAGACACAAAGCATCACCAGCAGTGTCCCACAGGGCTTTGTGCAGGGGCACCCCTCCTTTTTCATGTATACTTCACCAGTATGAACTCTGGTAATAATAGACTTCAGCTAAACAAGTTTGCTGAAGATTGCAAACTTAAGGTAGTTTTCAAATCCCATTCTGGTACTTAGATTCTCCAGCAAAGGCTAGATGAAGCAAATGCTTAGTGTGTTCATCATGGACTTGCCCTCAGTTCTAAGACGTGTGATATAGTTTCTGTTGGTAACTTTGCATTACTTCTGCTTATCTTATAAATAATCAGATACAGTCAAAGACTTGGTACTGTTGACCACCTTGTCTGTGTGGTGGTTAAAAGCTTCTCCTACCTTTCGCAAAGTATCTTTCATGGTATCTCCAAGAGGTCCAAAGAAGACATAGTACCACTTTATTCTTCCCTTATTAGGCCTAGTATTGCATATGTTGCTCGCTTTGGGATGTACTTTGCTAAGCACTCAAACCAGTTCGAGATTGCAATATTTCCTCAATATAAGGTCTCAGGAATCAGTACCTTTAGCTACTTTGATAGATTAAAAGCACTGTCCCATAACTCAGTGTCACATAACCTCCTGAGGGGGTGAGTTTTGGTTAGCTTACTGAAATCGAGCCAATGGTAAAGCAGTCACCCACTCTCAGGGCCTAAACTTATACTGTCACACCAACAATACTAACTGTCATGATCAGTACCTTAGCCCACATAGTCTCTGTTTCTGAATAGGTCACCGTTATGTAATAAGCAGAGTACTTCCATAACAACTTTTAAAACAGTGACTGGAGGAGCTTGTGATTCTCTTATCAATTTTAGGTGATGTGGCTGAGCTTCTCAGTGGTCTCCTTGGGCATATGGTTAGTAAGAACATATGAATCTGTGAAAAACGAAAAGAAAATGTGTGAAATAATATTTTATCAGTATACAATGAAATGATCAGCCAGCCAAAGCACATAGCAAAAATATTTGCAGAAAAAAATTTGTGCAAACTTCACAATTAGCAAACACATTTGCAGGACTAGATGCACCCCATCATATAACTACAGATGTGATAAGCTGCTACTCCAAATGAAATTTAAAAAAAAAATCAGTATTCAGTGAACCAGACAATGTACCTTTATACCCAGAATCAAGGCAAACCTAGTTAAGTCCTTATTGCTTGTGGCAAATTCATTGACTTATGATAGCAGGATGTAGTGCTACCAGCTAACAAAGGGATTGGTCATATCAATCCCAAACGGTTTTCGACCTGTCAGCCTGACCAGTATTCTGTCTAAAAATCATAGAGAGAGAGAGAGAGAGCGGTAATAGAATTAATGCAGAATTAAATAGTGGAAATCTTTCATTTAGGTACAGAATAACATTGGTTTGTTAAGGAGCTTGCCTTTTGAATTTTGCAACATTCTATGAAGTGGTAAAAGCAAGCACTTAATGCAGGGCTGACAGTGTATACATACATGTGTACACACAAAAAGTGAAAGTAGAAAAAATCAGCATGGGATTATGGAACTCAGGCTTCTTGAACGCCAGTAGGTCATTAGTGTAACAGTGAAACCTGCAAACCTAAGTAAGAAAATCAGAAACTGCAATAAGCATGTATTTTCCGTATTTTTACACAGCCATGGTTTCTCTGACTTAAATGTCTTATCAGTCAAATGTTGTATGTTGTAGATGTATAAAAATGAAATCACCATGTTCACAATCAGAAAAAAGATTTTGTAGAAAAAAGATTTTGTAGTTATTTAAATTTTTTTTTTACAAGCAAACAGAAAAAATTATACTTTATTTCATTAGTCTTTAATATGTACTGTTTTTATGTAGTAGTTTTAATTGCATGTGTTCGCTTCATCTACTTAAAACTTATAATACACTAGGAATATTACTGCTTTTTCCTGCCAGGACTTCTTACTGTGGATCCAAATAAAAGAATTAAAATGTCAAGCCTGAGATACAGTGAATGGCTGCAGGACAGCAGTCAACTTTCTTCCAATCCTTTGATGACTCCAGATGTACTGGATAGTTCAGGAGCTTCTGTACATACATACGTCAAAGCAACATTTCACGTAAGTTAATATGAAGCACAGATATATGTGTATTTGTGTAAATTATATCACTTCTGTCATGTCACAGTAGTACTGTGAGTGAGTTTGCTCTAAGTGTAGATGAGGCCTAGACGTTTCTGGAGTAATTTGCACAGGCATCTACTACACTAAGGCATTATTTTCTGTAATTATTTTTCATCCTCAGTATGGCTGAAATGGCATTCTTTCCATTGTTTATAGTGGGTCTACAGATGTGATAAAGGAAATATTTTTCATCAGCACTGATGGCGTCATCTGAGATGATCCATTTTAGGAAACTTGTTTTCCTTTTTCATAACAATGTAAAATTAAGACAGACATTCATCTGCAGGATTCTGTCCTACCATGTAACATTTTGAAAATTATTTCCAGACCAGCTAGGTAAACTGTGTACATCTGCACTGTGTAGTGACCATTTTTGCAAATACCTTGATCAGTCTGCACTAGAGCTGTTAAATGCAAAATGATTTTCTCTTAATTTTCACCCAAACTGTTTGCATGTGCAAAAGCTAACAGCATAAGTAGTTTGATAACCATTTCTAAAACAAATGTAATGAAAGTGATCTGATGGACTTTGTTCTGTATATAACGTAATTTAATCATATAAAACACTAATCCCCTTAGATTTACTTAAGTTGATTACAACATTGGTTTTCTGGTGCAGAGACATAGAGCCTTGACTGTGACGCAGGCAGCTGGATTCATTTATCAAAACTAGCACTGGAGGAGCCAGGCATGGAGGGAAGAGGAGTGAGGCTGCATGACCTGATCGTCTGTCATGGCAGGATAGGGAGGAGTGCTTGCACACAGCAGGGTATACTGGGTGTTGTGAACTCCTTGGTGGAAACTGAAGAGATTACTTCTTATACTTTGGGAGGAGGGACAAGTCTGTTTGGAGGGGCAGTACCCCTTATAAAAGCGAGAGTATGTCCTCCACAGTCAGCCCATTGCACTCACCTCTCTTGTGCTTTGCTAGGTCAGGGCACCAAAACAGGAAAAAAAAATGCCCCTCACAGCTGTCCGAATGATGGCTTGTCCCAGTCAGTTCTCACACTGATGATGGGGAATGAGTAGGCCAGTTGATCTAGTGGGTGTTATGATTGACAGACACTGAGAAAAAAAGATCCAAAAACAGATATGCATGTCAAATCACACAGGTCCGTTAATAATTGTATCTGATGTTGTCAATCTTCATTTATCCTTGACTGATGGGTTCAGTTCCGAATATTGGAAGTGACTCGGCCGTTAGTACAGCTCGCGATGACCAAAAACTCTTGAGCTTAAGTTCTTCCCACAATGCCTCTCTCTCAGTTACCTGAAATCTCGTTTGCCGCTTCCAGAGATGGATGCATTCAACAGAGCTCTTGAGTTAAGTCAGTTAACTCAGTTTATATTTCTCTATTCCTATTTGTCTCTATTTGATATCTGCCCTCTCCTTTTATTCAATACAATAATAGATTTGGAAAGTGGGTTTACGCTTCATCGACCTTTGCCTTACGGTCTTTGAATTACTTGGCATATTTTAACAGATTTCAAAGGGATCTAGTTAAAGAGGTATCCAATACCCCTGCAGGAGTTGCTTACCAGCTAGCTACTCTGGAGTCTGTGTCCAACTCACCCATGAGGCTCATTGCACATGAAGCCGATGGGCCCACTAGAGCAGCAAGTTGAGGCGTTGACATTAGGAGACACACTTGGATACATCTGTGTGATTTTGCGGAGCCATTTAAGTCTTCATTCGTCAGTGCTTCATTTGATGGATCATCTCTTTTTGGCCCAGAAGTTTGAGTGACATTATCCAGGTGTGAAAAAGATGGTAAGACCCTTTCTGATGTGGGCGTACGTTTTTCCACCCCACAAAGATCCTTTTCCAGGAATCAGAGGGTTGCTGGGAAAATGTGTCCAAAGAGCCTTTCCAAGACACATGTGGAAACAGTTCTCCCAGGGGCAGAGGGGAGAACTTCAGCAGAAGACGCCATTCATGCATGGCAGAGGTGGCTCACACAACCAGGGCTTCAGGGATTCTTTCACTGGTAAGCCCTACCAGCGCTCCTGAAAGGAGGCCCAATTGTCTTACTCTGGAGGGTGTGCTTAGCCTTGCACTTAAATGACTGGCTAGAAATTACTTCAGATTCTTTGGTGCAAAGAATTGTATCCAGAGGTTATATCATACCCTTTTCATGTTCCCCTCCAGACTAGAAAATCTATATTACACACATCAGAGAGAACCAGCATTTATGCAAATACAACTGCTAAGAAACAGTCTCACTCAAGAAGTCCCACCAGACCAGAGAGAATCCGTATTTTACACAAGATTGTGCCAATAAAGACACTGGACTGGAGATCAATTTTGGATCTCAGTTTTCTGAACAATTCTGGATGGTCACGGTTCAGTCCATTCTTCCATTCGTGGAGGACGATGGCTTGATGTGCTCCAGTGACCTTCAGGACACTTATTACCATATAAAAATGGACAAATGCTCCAGAAGGTTCCTCCACTTCCAGCTGAGAGGCAGTCATTACGAGTTCAGAGTTCTGCCCTTTGGCTTCATCACAGCCCTCAAGGTGCTCACCAAATGCATGGCAGTAATAGCAGCTCACTTGAGATTGTAAGGATTTCGAGTGTTTCTATATCTGGGCGACTGGCTCTTTACTGCTCTGATCAGGCATCTATTAATGGCAAGAGTCTATGCTCTCCAGATTTGTACAAACCTAGGAATTACTGTAAATTATGAAAAATCACAATTGACTCCAACTCCGAGTTTAGAGGTCATAGGAGCAATGCTCATTATGAAAACTTTCTTAGCTTCCCTTCTTCCTGCGAGGCTACAAAAAAATCAGAGAACAAGTTCAAAAGATATAACTCAACAAAAAAGTATCGTCTTGTCTAGTCCTACAAGCCCTAGGTTCAATGGCTGAGGTGATTACACTAGTTCCCTTGGGCAAGGTATCACATGAGAATTCTTCAGTGGCTACTTGCACCTCAGTGGTCAATACTTGTATCAGCCTTTATTGGATCAGATTTTGATCACCAATCTGTGCAGAAAGGATCTAGCTTGGTGGTTGCACTTGGAAGAGATTTTTCTGGGCCGTCACTTTGTCCCACCACAGCCCAAGGCCATAGTGAGCACGGACACCACCCAGATGGGGTGGGGGCATTGTCTGGGCCAGACAGTCCAAGGCACTTGGTCTCCTATGGAGGCCAGTTTGCATATCAACATTCTAGAGATGAGAGAAGTGCTTTTAGTGTTGCAAGCATTTCAGACTTCTATCCCTTTGGGAACGATTGTGATTCAAACATACAATATGTCAGCGGTTTGGTACATCAGCAAGCAGGGAGGAATCAAGTCTTACACCTTTGTCAAGAAGCACTCAGATTGTGGCAATGGGCGATTTCTTCCAACCGATTTCTGATAGCAACGCATATTCCAGGGAGCTCCAGTGTGATAGCAGACAAAATGAGCGTGTCTATTCTTTTGCCTCGAGAGTGGTCTGTCAATCCCAGTGTGACAAAAAGGATTTTTTGTCGATGGGGTCAGCCTTGTTGCGGCCTCTTTGTCTCACCTCTGAACAAGTGCAGCAACTACTTTGTCCTGATTCCCCCTCCAGTGGAGTCACAGAGGGATGGTCTTCTACACACTTGGACCCCAGGACTTCCATATGCCTTTCTTCTGATTCCCTTAATTCCAAAGTTCTTACAGAAGGCAATTTAGTTGAAGACCAAAGTAATCCTCATTGCTCCTTATTGTCCTCGACAGATATGGTTCCCCTTTCTTTGGCCTTATCTTTTACGAAAACCATGGACTCTAGACCCAGCTCCAGACTTTCTGTCCCATCCTGACTGTTTGACTCACCCAAATATTCTGAACAGCTTGGCTCCTCCAGTTCCATTAATTGCCAGGTGGATGAACCTTTCTTCCCCAGTACGTCATATTCTGTTAGCTTCCCATAAGCCATCCACCAGTAAACTCTACGCTAGCAAATGGACGAAATTCACCTTTTGGGCTTGAGAAAGGGACATTGATCCCCTTTTCAGATTCTACTGACAAAATGCTAGAATTTTTAGCTTTCCTTTTCAATGCAGGAGCTTCTCCCTCAACTATTAAAGTCCAGCTAGAAGCCATTTCCATAACTGTTTTGAGGAATATTCCTCAATTTCTCACAGACTTTGTAAGGCCTTTCTAAAAGAAACTCTTATTAAAACCTCCTTATAAGGATCCTACCCCACCTTGGGATCTTAATTTAGTCTTACAGGCGATTGTATAATCACCCTTTGAACCATCTGCTGTGATTTAAAATGTTTATCCTGGAAAACGTTATTTCTAGTGGCAATGACTTCTGCCAGAAGAATTTCAGAAATACAAACCTTATCTTGTAAACCCCTCTACCTCATTTTCCATAAAGATAGTCTCCTTAAGGACAAACCCTTCCTTTCTACCTAAGGTGGTGTCAGATACCAGTATAAATCAGACCATCAGTTTGCCAGTCTTCTTTCTCAACTTTTCAAATAAAGGTGAATGCTGTTTAGATAGTCATAGTTATATACTAGGCTAATGACCAGCAGGGCCTTTATAAGCCTAGCTCTGCAATTCAACCCAGTTGTGACCTTATGTATCATGGGCATTTACTAGGAAGTGACACATTAGTTAGGTTATGTGGGGAGGGGGGTAATGTTGGTTTGGCCATTACTGTCTGCCTTTGTCTGTCGGAGACATGGATGCCAGACCAAGGATGAATTTCCAATTTTCCATCCATTGGTCAAGGGTATGCTTAAATAGGCCTAGAGATGGACTCTGCTTCACATAAATGGGGAAGTCTGTTCCAGATCATGGGGATCCTCTGAGACACACATCTGTCTCATCAGAATATCTTAATACATGATGAGCAAAGATGTAATCCTTGGATCTAGTAGTTGTGATGCTTTTAATTTTTGCATATGTGCAAAAGGTCCATCAGAGCTGGATCTGAGGATGCCTTGTATGCCAGGCATAGATCGCCTCTCAGTAACCTGTAGGAGACAAGAGTATGAAGATAGGGCTTCAGGGTGATCTGTATAGGACAGTCCGTTTGTATCCTGGATTCTCCTGGTAGGGAACCTTTGTGGGCATTCCAGCTGTTGCATAAGTCTGACCAGGTACATGCTGAAAGGGGCATTATACTCAATGGTGGGACTGATAAGGGCCGAACAAAGTGGCACTGTGACTTCCTTGGACTTGGATGCCATGCCCTTACTTATAAGTTGGGAGACATAGAATGATTTACTTACTACATTGACCACTTGTTGGTTAAAGGTCAGATTATTGTCTGTATATGTTCCCAGAACTGTGACTACTGGGTCAACTCTTAAGGTTGTCTTATTGATGGAGTAATTAGCCTGGGTGACAGTTTTCCGAAAAGGCACTATAATGCATTTCTTGACATTGAGTTTTTGTCCCTGTCTTTGGCACCAGTCATTTGTCTGTGTTAGACACTCTTGTATGTGTCATGGGGGAAAATCTATGATGGCTTCCAGTTTGCAGTTCTCTGTGAACTTGGTCAGCCAAAGATCCTTGAGATTAGCCTTTACCTCTGAGAGAGAGATGCCAAATAGGAGCTGTGCAAGCATGAAGCCGTGAGGTACCCTGCTGGTGACAGGTCTCTTAGTAGAGATGTATCACCAGTCCTGACTTCCTGGGTCCTTTCTGTGACCCAGCTGACAATTTAGTGAATAATATAGGTGTTTATGCCCAATTTGGTGAGTTTGTCATGTGTACCTAAGTGGAGTATTATATCAAATGCCTTAGCCAGGCCCAGGTAGGCAGTATGCACCATTTTCTTGTCATCCATTACCTTAGTGACCTTAAAAGATACCTCAAAAATATTGTAAAGGGGTGGATTCTAGAAGCATTCTAATGGCTGCAAACTGGTTTGGATGTAGTCTCATTGGCAGCTAAATGATCTGTCTCATTTAGTATATCTCTCCCCATCTCGTTTTCAATATTTTATTATATGTTTACTCTTATAGGTAGATATCTGTCTCTATGAGCTCCTTTTAGATAGTTATTCTTGATCTTATCCTTACTTCAACTCATAGGAATCTTTCCTTGATGGCCATTTTATAAACAAAAATACTCCTTCTGTTGTCATTACAAGTTAATGTGATATTTTACAGATAAAATAGTTTGTGTGTTGTGTGGGACTGTTTTCCTCTTAGGGCTATGGGGAGTAAGAGGAAGAGTTTCAAAAAATGTTCCCAGTGCAACCATAAACTCCTCCCTCAGGATGTGCACAAACTTTGTGTTGTATCTTCTGGTAGTGGACTACTTTTGGCCAACTGCATGGTCTGCAAGGCCTTTTGTCAATGGGCATTAACACTAGATGTAACTGTTTATCAAAGGCTTTTTGTCCCTAGAATCAAAGGCAGATGATGAGCTCAATAGACGAGAGGAAGATATAAAGATGGATGAGGAGAAAACTAAAAACCAAAGACAAAGATTTTGTTTTCTAAAAAAGTATAAAATAGAAGAATCTTTTATTACCATACCTTTTAAAGTGTAGAGAACTGAGCAGTCTATTTCCATGACTCTGATCAAGTCTCCCACATTGGCTCAGATGGATTCAGAACCAATTATTATCCCAGACTGGTCTTCCAAGCATCTCACCAGTAGCACTTTTCCCAAAACAAAACTTTCTAGATAGCTTTCTCAGCCTCTTTTGCAGTCTTCCATCTGATCCATGACATCATTTAACAGTGCTTCAGAAATAGATTGGGACTGCATGATTAGGGCTATTATCAAAGTGGACATAGAAATTAGTGTCCCCCCCATTCTTTATGTTGAGTGTCAAATGGGTTGATCCCTCATCTCCCATTTCTAGTCCTTCCCCAGTCTGATTTTCGGATCCAGTAGTGTCAGATCTGACAACTTGCCTAGTGCCTGCATCCTCAGCATCAGTTGCCCCTTCATCCTTGGCTCTGAGGATTTTGGATCCAGTTCACTTGACTCCAAGACTCTTGGAGTCAGATAGATCTTCGAACCAACTTCTCCATGTCAGCACTTCTGCACTGTGTTTAAATCCATCTTGCATGGCTCTTTTCTCAGTGTCAGAGATGTAAGCCTTCAAGGCTGCAGCACCAATCAATTCCTCAGGTCCCTCTGCTGTGTTCAGTTTGAGGATCTCCTTGTCATTACCACCTCCTATTTCCTTGACAGTGATAGCTCCAATACTAGGGGGTTCCTCAGATCTAGCAAATGTAGGGTCGGCCTTCTAGGGTTTGGGGAGTATTATAGGTTCTCCTACCAGAACTAGCATGCAGGTGTCTTCATTGTCCACTGCAGGACACCCTTCTGTTCCCTTTCTTAACCTCCTCATGCTTCTCATAGTCAGAGCTGAAAAATGGCCTCAAGGTATGTACTCACTTGTAGGATCAGTTCTCTGAGGTCTCAGACGCATGCCCACTTGATGTTCCAAAGAAAGAGGGACTTGCAAGAGGAGGCACATTGACTTCACTGCAGAGTTGATCATTTCAGACATGAACTTGGATGTTTGAGAGGGCTTTCTCAAGTCCACTCTGGAAGACCTCTGTTTCACTGAAATTATAAAGCTTATGTAGCACCGGGGATCTTGACCCACAGACACAATACTTTCAGGATAAGGAAGTCTTCTTTGAGATGTATTACTCAGCACCTTCTTGGGTAATACTTCTGGTGGACATCCTTCTTGACTTGGCCACCAGGACAGCATGGCAGGCACTTGATGTGTCTAGTTGTCCTAGGAAATGAGATAAAGTACTCAGACCATCCAAGTGCAGATAGCTTAGGTCCAAGAATCCCTTTGTCAGTTTTGTTGTTGAGGCAGCATCCACCAAAACAGAGGTAACAGAGAGGATACAGCTACTGTCAATCCACCCAACCAGGAGTTTAGGTTGATGGGATGGATGAGGAAGCAGACTTGTGATTCAAGCAACTTTGCATCGTTCTTGGTCTTAAACTGCATCATCCATATGAACTGTTTTCAGGGAAAACTAGCCAAGCAAACACTAGCCTCTCTGAAAACATCACCCACTCTGATTCTAAGAAGCAGCTAGAGAGACCACCTTGTATACCATATTCAATATCACAAACCTCTTGATGTGATGTATATATGTAGCTGGTGGAGAAGCTAGAGAGACAGGTGCAAGTGCAGTAGTGAGACACCCAGCTTCTCCTTTACAACTTCATGGACAGCTTTAAAGCATCCTTTGCAAATGCCCCCCCCCCTCCCCATGATGGATCTTCCTTATTATGTCCATATGTTAGAGAAAATGCTGAAGTGCAAAGGGAATGGGTCCTGGGGCTCATTTGAATTAAACTCAAATAATAAAAACATTGTCGCTGTAGGACTTAAATTTCAGATCATATAAAGATCTTACACTGGAAACCAAAATGGGTTAAAATCCTTCTGGTTTAAGTTCCTGGTGTCAACCCTTTGAATCCACTTTCTGAAAGGGGCAACCATGACGGGGGGAGGGACCCCTTAGTGGATGGAGACAGATATTGAGGAAGTCTGCAAAACCAGAGATGTCTTGGGCTTTTCTGTAATTGACAGTGTAATCATATCTCAAGGGTTGCCTGATTGCTCCCCAATGGAAGCTGTTAGGGATAGCCTATCCCTCTAATCTCCCTGTGTAGATGACCATCACTCAGGACTCTTGGGTAAGAAGGATAATATTCAGAGGCTGTACAACTCCTCCCCGCCACCCGTACCACTTTGGCCGCTCCCAGTTGTGCCACCTCATCAGCAAGAAGCATCCAGAAGACAAGTTCTCTCTCTGCTAGACAAAAGAGCAATCTAAGAGGATTCGCTAGATCAAAGAGGGTCAGTTTCTTAACCCTAGGTTTGTTTTTGGTTATGAAGAAAAACAAGATCTTCAAGCCAATCTCAGCCCAAACTTGGTCAATGTGTAACAAAGATCCCCACCACCACCACCTTTAGAATAGTCACTGTGCAAGCAATTCTACCTTGTCTACAGGCAAATCAGTGGATGTGTTCGATAAACCTGCAGGTTGCTTATCTTCATATCAAAATAGCCAAGGCATCCAGAAGATACCTGTGCATCTGTCTGGGAGACGTTTACTTTCATTTCAGAGCCTTGCCCTTCAATCTCACCCCCCCCCCCCCCAGGTGTTCACCAAGTGCACGGCGGTGGTAACAGCTCACCTGAGGCTACTACAAGGTGTGCATGTATTTCCATACCTAGATGACTGGCTTCATGCTGCCACATTAAAAGCATCCCTGATCAAGGACAGAAACTACTTGCTTCAGCTCTTTCTGTACTTGAGCATCTTGGTAAATTAGATAAAATCAAATCTGTAGCAGTTTTGAGCTATTCAGGTCTTAGGATGCCACCTATATATAATTACATGCATTGTTTCTCTCCCTTCAGCGAGATTTCAGATTTTGAGACATTCAATTCAAAACCTCTTCAGTTTTCATCTTTCCCTCTTTCAGTGTAGTCTCATTTGAGAGTGTTTTTGAAAAGGGTGTTGCCTACAAGGCCTCTTAGAAAACAGGTTGCTGCTTCTCAAGATCTTAATTTTATCTTGTAAAAACTAACTCTTTGTCCAGCTGAACCAACTCATCAGGCTAACTTGAGGATCTTAACATGGAAAACAGTTTTACTTATTGCTCTGACATTTGCAAGAAGAGCTCTTGTGGTGGGTGAACCTTGTCATTCTCCCCAAAGATAGGGTTTCGTTAAGAGTTGTTCCTTCATTTATTCCTGAAGTGGTATCAGAGTTTACCTTAAGCCAAGCTATCCATCTCCTTGTCTTCTTTCCAGAACTGAAAGATGAGGAAGAAAGGATACTCCATATCCTGGATGTCCACAGACAACTCGTGTACTGTTTTGACAGAACAAATCTTTCAGAACTTCTGATACATTGCTCATTTCTTGTGAGGGCAAGAAGAAAGGACTGCCTTTGTCAAAGCAGACTGTTTGCAAATGGTTGTCTCATGTTATTACTTTTTGTTGTACCCGCTCTAGCACGGCCTTGGCTTCATCTGTGGCTTTTTGGAAAGTGTTGGGTTCTGGAAGTATTCTAGAAGTAGTCATACCTCTCAACCTTTTAGAACAAAAAATCTGGACAAAACCATAAATAAAAGTGGGACAAAGGCCCAAAAATAGGGACAATTTTTAAGTATTGCTCTTACAAACTTAGACAGTTGATAGAATAACCGGTTTTGCATTTGCATGAATTTTTTGAAAGGTATGAAGTCTGAAACTCAAATGTCTGTCATTATTTTCTAACTTTAATTTTTAATGATGTTCACAGACAATTACACTTTTATTTACATAGAACAAAAGACATAAGGAAATCTACCTTGTCTACTTTTCAAATATAAGACTTGGTAGAGCAGTGAACAATACCTTAGCCAGATGGCTTAAAGACTGTATTTCATTTATCTACCAAAGAAACAAAATTGATTTGCCTGCTCCTATAAAAGCTCATACTACAAGAGCTGTGGCTACTTCCACAGTTTTCCAATCTTCAGCTTCAGTGGAAGATATGTACAGCAGCAACCTGAGCTATTCCACACACCTTCATTACCCATTACAAATTAGGTTTGGTCTCCAGGGGAAGAGCCTCATTTGGTTCAGTAGTGCTCAGGAATATACTTCCCGTGAATCCTCCCATTGTCAAAGGTAGATGGGGGACTCTGTCACATCAGTCAAGGAGAAATGAAGATTGACAACATCAGATAACGAAGTTATGTACTCACCATAACATTCCATCTGTGTTGTCCATCTTCATTTATCCCTGACTCCCTTTTTACTAACTATTTATAAAAGGTTCCAGATATAGCCTTTATGAAAGTGTTATGTTTCTGTCATTCTGTTCTTCTGCAAACTCGAACTGAGGTAACTAGGAGAGAGGCATTGTGGTTAGGTGTTAAGCTGGAGAGTTTTTGGTCACCGCGAGCTGTAGTAACAGCCGAGTCAGTTCCAATATTCGGAAGCGAACCCATCAGTCAAGGATAAATGAAGATAGACAACACAGATGGAACTTTGCGGTGAGTACATAACTTCTTTTTAAATATTATATGACTGCAGTTTACAGCACATTGGATAAAGATGGATTTTTACAATATATCAATATGCCCTGCTGAAGGGTAGGATGTGGAGAGGTGGTGCACTTAGAGGAGGCAGTTGTGAGTCAGTTTTAAAGTTCCCATTCATGTCATCTTGGATGCTGCTAATATGACTTGAATAAACATTTATTGGAGCACAGTGAAAATATATCTTTGCCCCCCCCCCCCTTTCTTGAGGCACAGACATAGTGTTAGGAGAATAATATGGTATTATCACAGACGTCTAAGACAGACACCATAGCATGTGACTGAAGGAAAGTGTGGCACTAATATCATAGGTATTTGTAGTGGCAAACTTGGGGGGGGGGGGTCAAGTGAACAATGTTTGTCAGTAAAAGCTGGACTTCCTGTAGAAGATAGGCCTGACAAGAGAACAGTGACACAAGTCACACACCATCCCCTCACCCCTCCACCCCCACGAGCGAGTTCTATGGTGAAGAAGTATAAAACCATGACTGTGCTGCTGATGACCCAATTTCGATTACTGGAGCTAGCCTGATAAGATGGTAGTGAGCGACCATTACCAACGTACCTATCCTGGATGGAGGGATGTGATGCTGACTAGCTACATGACTGACAACTGGCAGGAACACTAGGTGTTACCCCAGTGGAGTGTGAGCATGTCAAAATCATGCCGAGTGCATTTGCAGGAAGGAGCAGAAGGTCTGCTGATATTCCTGGGCAGAAACAAATGGGCTCTAGGGTTGTCACTTTGCTGTAGAATGCTTTCCCCCTGTTTCATTATTACACATGGCCCTGCTGGGTTCACATAGAAGTACCATTAAGCAAGGTCATCCAGGAAGCTAAAAAATAAAAAAAATACCTTTCCACCCAGTACAAACACACCTTTAATAAATAAATAGGATTTAATTTGGAGTCTAAAGGCAAAGTAGTTCATCGAGACATGAAGGACCTTTAACAGATTTTAAAACCATTCTTTATTGAATGTAAGAGAGGAGAAATGCCTTCCGTTTGGGCAATAACCAAAGAACAGAAAAAAAAACAGAATCTTGATTGTATCTACAGTCTGTAGCCTTAAGATTAAGAAAATGCCTGTGAAAGGAATTTTGTAAGAGAGCTAGTTCTGAAGATTGAATTAGCAATGTACAGGTGGTACCTCACAATTCAACCGTAATCTGTTCTGGAACGGTGGTTGAATTGCGAGATGCCATTTCCCATACAAATGTACAGAAAATGGTTTAATTCATTCCCGGCCCAAACAAAATTAAAAGATACACTAAATAAATTTTTAAAAATGTAGTTTACCAAGATTTGAAGTGTTAGAACATCTCTTGAATGGAGAAGAGGATGTGGAGGAAGAATAGAGGACTACTGTATTCCTAAAACTGTCTCTCACGTGTTGCATACAAATTTATTTGTTGTTAAATCCATTTAAGAATGGAGGCTAGCTTGTTTCCTGTCCAGCTAAAATTCATGCTCATTTACATCATTGTGCAATAGCAGTTATGAAATGAATACCTGGTGTCTCTGATTATGATTGTTTTATTTAGTTCATTTTAATGTGATATAAATTATAACTTAAAACATCTTACAACAGATGTTCTTCGTGTTTCACTGTTGCAGTCATCACACTTGGGTTATCTGCCTGCAGGTAGCCCTCAGTCGGCCCGAATACCAGTCTTGGGATTTCTGCATCGGATGCTGTCGCTTCTTCCATGACGTCAGGTCATCAGGGGTATAAAACAGGAAGCCGATGCCATTACATCAGTCTTTCTTGCCGAGAAGGACCCCGAAGCAGAAGCAGTTCACAAGTGCCGGTCGGCTGCTACCTGAAATTTTAGTTTTTCGAGTTACAAATCTGAAGTCTTCTAAAGCTAAGTACCCTGATGGGGATCCTTTTTTCTTGCTCTAACCAATGTCAGAAAAAGTTAACAAATGTCTTGCCTGTGGAAAGCAAATACCTCCCAGAGATTTTTATTCTTACTGCATCACCTGTTTAGTCCCAGACCACGACGTCCTTCACTGTCAGTTTTGTGCCTTGTTTAATGCCCGAACCCTTCGTTGTCGGACTGTCTTTGTCACTAAATTCTTTCACTCTCGTTCTCCATATTCCGAAATGGCTTCGATAAGCCATCCAACTACCGATCTTCCGAAAAAAACGTAAAGATAAAGACAGAGACAGCATAGTTCCAAAACTGACGACGAAGCTTCCATCGCCAGTCTGCCGGTACTCATTGAGGTGCCTTTGCAGCCCCTGATGTCCGTTTCTACAGATCCGCAGGCCTCTGTTGATACCCATTCAGAGTCCGGTATGCCACAAGATGCTTCTTCAACTATGGAACCTGCGGATATCAATACCTTGGATGGGTCCGGAGTCGCTGTGCAGGCACCGGCTTCTGAGGGTGTATTCCGACCTACCGATGTTCGAATTAAACTAACAACTTTGTTTTTAGCTAAAGCTACTGAGTTTCTCAGGCCCAGAGTATACACTATGCCTAGAAAACCGATGACCAAAGCAGATGCTCAAGCTCCCATGCCACAAAAACAAATGCTTAGAATGGCTGAAGACCTTATTACCCTAATTACGGGAAGCCAGCCTTCCCCTGCTAAGAGACAAAGAATTGAGTTTCATTCTGATTCTACAGACCAGGAGTCCGATGACTCTGACCCTTCTGATTACCAGGACATACCCTTATCAACCTATGAAGATTCAGATGCAGAGGAATCCATTCCCTCTGCCTCCCCTCCAGAGGATTTTTCTTTTGGTGAAACCTTGTATACTTTGAGAGAGCATTTCCTCTCAGAATGCCAGGACTTCCCTCAGTCCAAAAAGAGACTCAGAAAATTTCAGGCCTCTAGCTATACCCCTGTCCTGGATGTTGTAGATGATGTCTTCATGGAATCTAGTTTTACTCCAGACACTTTACCACCGGCCCCTAGAAAACCTGACAGGTACTACAGAGTACCTAATTCTCACAAATTTCTCTTTCAGAATCCTACTGCGGATCCAGAGACCATTTCCCAGGGACCTAAAGGTATTAAGGCTACTACAGCCAAAAACTCTACCCCTTCAGACAGGGATTCCAGAGCTTTAGACAGATGGGGTAAGAAGGTATATACCGCTGCAACTCTTGCCATCAGGGCATTGAATTTCCAGTTTCACATGTTGAAGTACCAGCAACATATTCTGGAACTAATTAAACAAAAAATTATGCTACTTCCTGATTGTGCAGAAAATAAAGATTTACAAGAGTTGATGCACTCTGCAAACCAAGTTAGTAAGCATACTTTGCAGTGTGGCTTTGATGCCCTAGAAGCATCTTGCAGGGCTGCAGTCACTGGGTCTGTACTGAGAAGGCATGCTTGGCTGAAGGAACAAACCTTGCCAGATCATGTCAAATCAAAATTACTAGACACTCCTTTAAATAAGGACTGTTTGTTTGGCACCAAAGCAGAAGAGGTTCTTAAAAAGATGAAAGAAAAAGCTAAATCTATGCAAACTGTTAAATAATTCTTCCAGGTGCAGCCACCGAGATTCAGTAGGCATTGGCCTTCTAAAAACTGAACTTTCAAGCCCCTTCCAGGCCTTTTCAGTCCAAACCCAGGGGAAACAGACCACCCAGCCTACAGTATCAGGGTATGCAGAGATCTAAACAGTGGAGTGCCCCCATCTCAAAAACAGGGAGTGGTAAGCCACCCCCTTATGGAAAAAGTTCACAACGACTTTTTAGTTATCCTTCCCAACTCTGCTCAATTACTTATATCCCTAGGAGGAAAACTTGCCCTTCATGCAAAAAACTGGATGTCCATTACTCAGGACCGATGGGTCCTAAACATTGTATCCCAGGGGTACAGATTCTGCTTCCATTCACTGCCAACCCCAAGCGGGTTTCCAGACCTTCCTCCAAACTAGTGGGCAGAGGCTCAAAAGCAATTACTTTCCCTGCTCAATATCAGGGCTATTCAACCTGTTCCAGTAGAACAAAGGGGACAGGGTTTCTACTCCAGACTTTTCCTGGCGCCCAATCCTGGATCTATCAGTTTTCAGCACCTTTCTGGTGGTCCCAAAATTCAAAATGCTTACCCTGCAATAGCTTCTCCCTATGCTAGCCAAGGATGCCTGGTTAGTCACCCTAGACTTAAAAGAAGCTTATCTGCACATCCCAATAAGGGAGTCTTGCAGGAAATACCTACGCTTCAGGGCAGGCTCAATGCACTATCAATTCTCTACACTTCCCTTTGGCTTATCTACTGCGTCCAGAGTATTCACAAAGTGCCTGGCTCCAGCCATTGCATACTGCAGGCAGAGAAATATCCAAATGTTCCCATACTTGGACGATTGCTTGATTCATATGGACAGTCAGGAATTGCTACTTCAGCACCTGGCATTTGTAAAAAGACTCCTAACTTCATTGGGGTACACCATCAACAAAAAGAAATCACAACTGGTGCCCAGTCAAAAAATTGTATTCCTGAGAGCAAGCTTGAACACAACTTCCCAGATGGCATTTCTCACTCCAGGAAGACAGGTCTATTTGACCATGTACTTCAAACAAATGGCCACCAAGACCCAGGTATCTGCAAGGAAAATACTGCAAGCCCTAGAGTTCATGGCCTCATGCATTCTGCTAATTCCATATGCAAGACTGCATATGAGGAAACTTCAGTGATAACTAAAAAGTCTTTGGTGCCAAGATTATCAGGACCTGGAAACAGTCATTCCTATCATACCTTGTCTAAGGGCAGAGTTCCTTTGGTGGGCAGAAGCATGCAAACACAAGTGACTACCTTTCACTCAACCCCTCGCCACCCAAACCCTGACAACAGACGCATCAGACTATGCATGGGGGGCTGACATGGCAGGCAAATGCATTCAGGGCAAGTGGACCCCAGGACAAATTCTCCTGTACATCAATCAAAAAGAGATGCTAGCTGTACAGAATGCTCTGACAGCCTTCAAATACCTAATCCTTCCAGGCAGCTGCTGATAAAAACAGACACCACCACAGTTATGCGGTACATAAACAAACAGGGGGAACCCATTCTTACCCACTCTGCAGGTTAACCATGACCCTGTGGAACACAGCCTTGAGCAACCAAGTGCATCTACAAGCTCAATTCCTGCCAGGCAAACAAAATTCACTGGCAGACAACTTAAGCAGAAATCTCCTAGACCCACATGAGTGGAAATTGGAGCCCAACACCTTCAACCTTCTAATCCAGCGGTGGGGGACACCAGAGGTTGACCTCTTTGCCTCCCCCGAGAACGACCAGTTGAGCAAATTCTGCACCGGGAACCCTCACAGCAGGGCCTTGGAAGGTGGATGCCCTAGCCTTCAAATGGGAAAACCTCTCAATTTATGCCTTTCCCCCTCTGCCCCTCATCTCAAAAGTACTACTCAAGATCAAACAGGACAGGCCAAGGGCAATTCTTTTTGCCCCAGGCTGGCCACGCCAGCACTGGTACCCACTCTTACACAGTCTAACAACAGTGCCACCCTAGCTCCTTCACCAGACACCTTCCCTGCTGTCTCGGCAGGAGGGACAGGTTTTGCATCCACAGTTGCAAACCCTAAACCTTGGAGACTGACCTATCCTCTGAATACACCACCAGCAACCCTCAGCAAACAGGTGCTGGACGTCATTCTTGAGGCCAGAAGGCCTAGTACTAGGAAATCCTATGCTGAAAAGTGGAAAAGATATTGTTCTTGGAATCAGTCTCATGGAAAGGACACAACAGTGCCCTCCTTACCTCAGATCCTGGATTACCTAGCAGTGCTACTCCACAGAGGCCTATCCTTCTCCTCCATTAAGATTCATGCCTCTGCCATCTCAGCTCATTATAATACTGAGCCACCTCTATTTTCTCACCCTCTCATCAAACAGTTCTTGAGAGGGTCTAACAACTTAAGGTCCCCTAAGAGAGTACCCACCCCTGCCTGGGACCTTGACTTTGTACTGGAAAAGCTCACGCTTCCCCCTTTTGAACCTGCTGCTTCAGCAGAGTTAAAATTCCTCTCTTGGAAAACAGCCTTGCTTTTATAGGTTCATAGATAGAGTAGTACTAAGCTAACTGCCCTTGCGAGCCATTTTAAGCCTAGCCAATTATCCCTTGTGAGACTCGAACCCTGCACCTTGTGTTTGTAAGGCAAACACCTTAACCATTAGGCCACCCTCCCACCCTTAAGCCATAACTTCAGCAAGAAGAGTGTCTGAGTTACAAGCACTAATGGCTGTGGAACCCTTCATTATTTTCCATGCTGACAGGGTTTCCCTCAGGACTAAACCCATCCTTTATGCCTAAGGTGGTGTCCAGTATGGCTTTAAACCAATCCATCCATTTACCAACCTTCTTCCCTAATCCTCAAAGTAAAGGGGAAAGGATCCTGCACTCCTTGGACATGCAGAGACAGCTCAGGTTCTACCTTGACAGGACTAAACCTTTCAGAAAATCTGACCAGCTGCTAGTCAGCTTTGCTACAGGGGCAGAGAGGAAGGCCATTTCAAAGCAAACCATTTCCAAGTGGATAGCACACTGCATCCATTTCTGCTACAAGCACCATGGAAAACCTACACCACAGGGGATCAGTACATATTCCACTAGGGCTACTTCAACCTCTACAGCCTTTCTCAGGGAAGTCCCTACCAGGGACATTCTGGAAGCTGCAATCTGGAGTTCTGTACACACCTTCACCAAGCATTACCAGTTACCTATTTTTTCTAAATCCAGAGCTGGATTTGCAACAGCAGTCTTACAAGGCCTGCTAGCCAGCCCTAACACTTCTTGACTGCCTCCACCCTTCCTCAGCTTTGGGAATCAACCCAAGTGTGATGACTGCAACAGTGAAACATGAAGAACATAATACAGTTGTGTACACTTACCATAAATGTAGATGTTCGAGTGTATTTACTGTTGCAGTCCTGGTTTCCCTCCCTCCAGCCCCCTGGTTTTCTCTATCCTTCTACCTATTCTCTCTATGGCCATTTTTAATGGCAGTGGTATTTACTTTTTACTGGTGGTGTTCCACACCATATACCAGCTTCCTATTTGGGGGGCTCCTGACATTTGGGGCAAGAAAAACTGATGTAATGGCATCGGCTGCCTGTTTTATACCCCTGATGAACTGACGTCATGGAAGAGGCGACAGCATCCGATGCAGAAATCCCAAGACTCTGGTATTCAGCCGACTGAGGGCTACCTGCAGGCAGATAACCCAAATGTGATGACTGCAACAGTGAATACACTCGAACATCTACATTTATGGTCAGTGTACACAGCTGTACTTTTCCTATCCACACCACAAAAGAAATAATAACATTATAACTTAAAACATCTTACAACAATTTCCTATCCACACCCCCAAAAGAAATAACACACAATACAGTGTACACTTTTGTCTGTTTTTTTTTTTAATCTCTCTCTCTCCAGCACTTTGCTCAGTGGCTTCCCTACTTGGCTCATTCATTCAGGCGAGTCAGTAACATACACTTGCGCCCATTTTCTCTGCCTAGCCCCACCAGTGTCCATGCCTTAAACTGAACATGAGTCACCGTATTTACATTATTTACAGATTCCACTTAGTCTGTAGTAGTTAGAAGGGGAGTTTTCCTTTCTTTTTCTTTGAACTGCTCATTGCAAAGTGCTGCAAGTTCCTCTCTTGTGAGCTCATTGTCATGGTCTTGTAGCAGTTCCTCCACATCCGCCTACCCTATGTCAAGATGCCCTGCTATGGATAACGATGTCTTGTAGCAGTTCCTCCACATTCACCTCATCCACCTTCCCAATGTCCAGGTGCTTTGCCGTGGAAACATTGTCTTGAAGCATTTAAGCTGCTTCATCCACAATTTCACCCTGGGAAAAGGAAGGAGCCAGTTTCCTCAAGTCTATACGAAGGGCTTTCTGCAACACTCCATCCCAGACACTTTTGATGAATGATAACAACATGAAGAATGTTGAACTCAGTCTTCCAGAATTCCTTCAGTGTTTTATCTGAAGAATGGGTCACGTCAAAGAGCCTTGAGAAGAGTGTTTTTGTGTAGAACTTCTTGAAACAGGCATTGACATGTTGATCCATAGGTTGAATGAGAGAAGTTGTGTTAGGAGGCAGGAACTGAACTTTGATGAAATCGTAATCTGTCTAAAGAATTTCCTGTTAACTCTTGTGGGTAGGCAGAGGCGTTGTCCAGAACCAGAAGAGCTTTCATTTGCAAATTGCTCTCTGTCAGGTGGTACTTGACATTTGGAGCAAGCTCATTGAAAATCCAGTCCTTGAAAACTGACTGGTCTACCCAAGCTTTGGCGTTTGATTTCCACATTACAAGTAGTTTAGTTTCCACTGGCATTTGCTGCCAGGAGGAATGTGAGCCTATCTTTCATGGGCTTGTGACCTGGAATCCTAGCTTCTTCTTGGGTTATTTAAGTCCTACTTGACAATCTCTTCCAGAAAAGCCCCATTTCATTGCAATTAAAAATCTGTTCTGGCAGATAGCCTTCTCTCTCTATCAACTCTTTAAATTCATTGACACATTTCTGTGCACCTTCTTTGTCAGCACTAGCTGCCTCTCTCTGTCTTAGAACACTGTTGATGCCACTTCTTTTTTAAATCTGTGGAACCATTCCCTACTTGCTTTAAATTCCTCTGTTTGCTGTGAGATACTTCCTGGAGTGTTTTTTTTTTTTTAAGGTCTTCAAAGATGAGCCTAGCTTTCTCACAGATCATGGTTTGAGTTATTGGATCTCCCTTCATCTGCCTTCTGCTTCTCCTGGATCCAAACAAGAAGCATCTTCTCCACATCTTCATGAATTGTTTTTCTGTGTTTGTCCTAAACCTTTGTTGCTCCTTTTGTGACACCTTAGCACCCATGATGCTGTGTCTATGTTTCCAAAATGTTGAGATGGTAGACTTGAGCATGCCATACCATTCTGCCATTTGTCCTATTTTACATCTTCTCTTAATTTTACCCGTGGTTTCTTTTTTCTTTTCAGTGCTCAGCCACTTATCTTTCCTGCCAGTATCACTCTTCTTTTCAGTCTCCTTTAGCCCCATTTCTTCACTTTTTCGCAACATTTAAAAGAAATAACTACACTACATAAACAACACAACAACAACAGGAAACAATGAACAACTTTTTAGCCTCCTTTCCGGGTCGAATTGCAAGGTGGCGGTTGAATTGCAGTATGCCCTGGTTGCCAAAAACATGGTTGAATTGCGAAACTGTCAAGTTGCGAGGTGGTTGAATTGTGAGGTACCACCTGTACCTTGCATGTAGTTGGCAGGCACACTCATAGAATATATGCTACACTGCCCTCTTAGGAATAATATTTAAGGTAGTTTGCATTTGGAAATTTCAGTTTACAGTAGAGTCCCACATCCAGCTTACCCAGTCCTTTGTTTTTCTAGAACTGGTTATGGACACAGCAGTGGAGGAGCTTTTTGTTTCGTAAGCAAATGTGCAGGCGGTTATCAGGTACAGAAGAATTTCTGCAAGGAACAGTCTAATTTTTTCAACATCTTTATTAAAATATCACTTAAAATATGGGCAAATATACATTAATATAAACAAAAATAAGCCATATTAACATTTTTCCATTTGCATTCATTATGTATCACATGTGCTTTCTTCTGGTCATCAGTCCAAAATTACATAACTTGCTCAATTCCTCCCTTCTCTTAAACCTCACTCCTCCTCTTAAACATTATTCTGCATGTATTGTTCCCACAATTTCCATTTTTTTCTATGTAATTTGTTCCTTCCCTTTTCTAAAGATCTCTCTTCATTTCTTTTATTTCTGTTTACAATATCCAGTTCTTCAAATACATTTGGCTTAGGCTTTGTTTTCCATTTTCTAATAATTAATTTTTTTGGCAGTCAAAATAATTAAAATTAACAAGGCCTTACTATGTCTATTCAGTTCCGATCCTGTATCCCAGCACAAAAAAAATCCTTTCATTAGTTGTTTGTTCACTCAGTATTTGGCAGATTACTCTGTATTGATTTTGTAAAGTCTGCCAACTCATTACACTCCCAAAACATATGATGTTATGTTGTCCTATCTCACCTTCATTCTAACAATGATTGGTTTGGAGCTGATCCTTGGCTCTGACTTGGCCGAATACTTAGCTGAAAGTCTCAAACCTGGCTCATGGCAAGAAGGTATCCCACAATGCAGTGGTGCAATTCCCCAGATCTCGTTTTCTGCTTTACGAGGTTGGATGCGCTCATCTTGGCCCGTGGCTAAGTTGTGATATATTTTTTCTATTACCTTTGTCAAAACTTGCTAATTTTGTATATTTTTAGCTTTAGTCATTTATTTTACATTTGTTTACTGGGATAGTCCAACTGGATACGTGTCCATTTTCAGCGGAGGCCCAGGGAGAAAAGCTCCACATAGTCAAACATACAAAAGGTTACACACGAAGTTAGAAAACAATTAGAATATATAAAAAAAAGTGGTAATATACCTTATGTACATTGGTTTAGAAGTGTTCCCTAATAGGGACTCGCCGTTCTCATGGACAGACATACAAAGGTTACACAAGAAGTTAGAAAACAATTAGAATATATAAAAACAAAGTGGTGATGTATCTTATGTACATTGGTTTAGTAATGTTCCCTAGTAGGGACTCACAGTTCTCATGGAAAGAGACAATTACAAGTAAGATTGTAACTCACAGTTAGTCCCTAGTAGGGGCTCACAGTTCTCATGGACAGACGCAATTACAAGTAAGATTGGATACATAGCATGGTGATGTAGTTAGATGTTGTGATAATTACTGATTATGCTATGATAATTACTGATTATGCTATTGTTTTATAACCTAATCCGGGTTGGTACATGGGCATAGCCAGTTCAGTTTGAGATACTGTTTGAGGTTTTTTTTTTTTTTTGAAGAGACTTTTGGAGGATTGTAGGGTTATATAGTTTGGCAAGGCATTCCAGGTTTTGCCAACAAAGTTGGTGAACAGGGATTCACCAGCTGAGTTATTAGCTTTGTGGGTTTGAACCAGTAATTTGTTGGCTGACCGTAGGGATCTCAGGTTGCTATATGGCTTAATAATAATTGTAAGAGAGGGGGTATCTTTAGGGTGGTACAGAACTTTGTGTGCTATTAAAAGTTGATTGAATTGAATTAAGCTGGGCAGTTCTAGCCATTCTAGTTGTTTCAGGTTCTGGCAGTGATGGGTTCTATAGGTGGAGCCAGTGGCAAATCTGGCAATATGGTTGTAGCTATGGGACAGCTTACTTAGGTTTTATTGAGGTTTGAGAGTACAGGTGAGACATATAAAAGAGTAGAGAGTAGGTGTGATCGGGCGATTTCAGTCCTAGCCAGTGGGGTTAAGAGTGTCTTGTTTCTATACAGTGATCCAAGCTTCTTATTGATGGTCTTTATGTTTTTTTTTGACCTGTAGGTCAAATTTGAGATTATTGTCTATGATAACCCCTAGAAATTTAGGGTGCTGATCTGGGGAGATAGTGGTACCATTGTTAGACGTGACAGAGAATGAAAGTGTGGCAGATCTACTAGTGGGGGTGAAGAGTAGAAGTTTAGTTTTATTGGGGTTCAGTAGTAGGTGTTGGTTGGCGAGCCAGTTCTCAATAGTGTTAAATGTATTTTGGGTTAAGATTTGTAGTTCAGATGAGGAGGTGGCTGAGCAGATGAGAGTGGAATCATCTGCATTGAATACAGATAGCTTTAGAGATAGCAGTGTGAAGATTATTGATAAAAATAGAGAAGAGTAGTGGGCCTAGTATGAAGCCCTGAGGGACACCAAGTGTGAGAGGTAGCTGACTCGAGAGTTTGCCAAGCCACATTACTGCCTGTTGTCTGCCAGTTAGGTAGGACTTGGAACCACTGGATAGTGTGCATGTTGAGGGAATGGATTTTAGAGAGAGAATGACAAGTTCATGGTTGACCATGTCAAAGGCTTTTGATAAGTCAAGGAAGAGGGAGGAGGTAAGCCTATTGTCATTTCTGTTATTGTTTATGGCATTAGTAAAGGAAAGGAGGGCTGAGGTGGTGCTGTGGTATGGCCTGAAGCCATGCTGGAAGTTGGATAGTAAGTTATTCTGTGTAAGGTATTGCATTAGTTGCTTGTGTACACATTTCTCCATTATTTTGGCTAGTGGGGAAAGAATGGCAATGAGTCTATAGGTGGACATGTCTATTGAGCTACCACCTTTATGGAGTGGGATGACGTGGGATATTTTCCAGAGGGAGGGGATAGCATTTTCTGATAAGGTTCTGTTTATAAGAATAGATATGGGATATGCAATAGTATCTGCAGCTATTTGTAGGTACTCTTCAGGGAGGAGGTCAGCAGCGAGGGTGGTAAGTTTTAGTTTTTTTAGGAGGATTTTGATAAAACTAGTGGATATTGGTTGGAGGCTAAAATCGGGTTTAACTCGTTTTGTCTCCTTGCTGTTCTTTGTTAATTAGTGATAGTTTTTCCCCCTTTAGCACAGCTTTTGCTGTCGCTTTCTAGGCCCCTTTGGTATCCCGTCTACTGGTTGTTGTTCATTTATTAGTGTCTTTATAGCTCGTTTACGTTAGAGAGCTCTACTTCTGTTTAAGTTAGAGGGCTTGTACTGTTTTATTTTGTTTGGAAAATAGAACTGTTTTAGTTAGAGGTTCTATTTTTCTTCCTTTGGTTATCGCTGCTTGTGTTGTCCTGTAGTAACCTTTGGTTTAGCTTTAGCATATTAGCCTTAGCTAATAAAACTTTGTTGTTGTTGTTTTGCTATCGCTTTTAGAGTCTTAACTTGAAAATGTCTAAAGACCAAAAAGAGAGAGAACGTAAGGCTTTGGGCTTTAAGAAATGTCAAAAGTGCTCTCAAAAAATGTCCATCACAGATGGACATGTTTGTGTTTATTGCCTTGGTGCCATTTATCTCCGAGAAGACTGGTCCTTCTGTCATTCTTTTAGTGCTAGAGTTCTTCAGGAAAAGAGAAACAAGTTGATTCTAAAAGGGCTCTTAAAGCCCTCTTTTGAGGAAGCCATTCATAGCTCTTCCTCCTCCTCTTCATCTCCTTCCTCGAAAAAGGATAAGTCTCATAAAAGACAATCTCCCACTACATCAGCTCAGTCAGAGCCACCAGTCAAACTTCCAAAAATTTCAAAGGCCACTACTTCCTCGGCTCCACAGTCCTCGGAGCCGTCGGAAGTCCTTTTGGTTGATAGACCTGTTACTTCAGCTACAGAGCCTTCGGAGCCGCAAGGTACCTCCACTCGGAGCCGGTCCATTGAGATTTCACAGGTTCTGCAACTTTGAGGTTGCCAATTCTCGATCTCCTTCCCTATCTTTCAGGTCTACAAGGAGCTTATCAGATGATGACGTGGAACAGGTGGTGCGTAGGCTCCTCAAGTTGTCGGTGCTGACTAAATTGTTCTCGGCTCCCACCCATTTGTTCTCGGAGCCTACTGTGCCCATTGTTGTTCCTCCTATGAACCAAGCTTATTCTTCGGAGCTGGAGTGCTTGGCACAACTTACTGTGGATCCGTTGGTTCTGGGGACCCCCTTCAGTGTTCACGGAGCCAACATCTGCTCCGACTCTCTCATCTCCGTCCAGTGAGTCTGGGAGCCGAGGTTCCCTGGTTAGTCCTGGGGGGGGGGATTCATGGCCTCAATCTTCTTCGGTGCCGAGTCTCCCCCTCGGAGCATCGGCTGAGGGTAGCTCGGCTCCCACATCAGCCTTAGGTCTGATCTCGTTGGTTCCGTTGCATTCCTCTTGTCTCCTCGGAGCCGGGGGAGTCTTTGGAGCCGGCGGTATCTGCCTTTCAGCTGATGAGGAGCGTGTTGTCTACACATTCAGCACCACAGAGGGATAGAAGTACTTGTCCCCTCAAGGCACTGGCTACTGTCTCAGCACCACCCATTCCTCAAGACAGCAGAGACCCAGAGCCTCAGGATCCCCCATTGGGTGAACCCCTCTCCTCCAAGGCCTCCCCAGAATATCCTTCTGAGTAGCCACCTCAGAAGAGAACCTGCAAGAAGAAGTATGTTGACTCCCCATGTGAGTCCATCACTTCAGACTCTGACCTCGATGAGTCGGAAGGGTCCTCACAGTCGTCCTCTGGTGATATCTCATTTGCAGATATTCTAGAGATCCTCAAGCAAAGAGGCAGCTGGCAGACCACCACCCTTTCTGATGAGGAGTCAGTGTACCTGAAAGCTTTTGGGTCTCAACCTTCAGCCTTCTGGGTGTCTCTGCCTTTTGATGAACTAATGGACCTGGTTAGTCAAAAGGCGTGGGAGTCACCTGACACTATGGAACTGGTCCCTCGGGGGCCAAACAAATTTTTGTCAGCTCCTTCGGGCAAGGAATTTCTAACAAAGGGAGTACCAGTAGATACTATGGTGGTGGCAGCAGCCACCAAGAAGGAACTTGCAGAGACTTCCTCATCTGTTCATTCTCCGAATAAAGACTCTCAAACAGTGGACAGATACGGGAAGCGTATCTTTTCTTCAGTGACTTTCTCACTGCGATCGCTGAACTACTTATCCCATTTTACAAGGCTACAAAGAGATCTCCTGAAGGAGCTAGGAGATGCTCTACAAGGCTCATTAGCTGCGGGGGTGAATGAGAAGGTCTCCTACCAGCTGTCCACCTTAAATTCCATTGTCAACTCCTCTTTGAGGTTCATATTTTACGTAACAGATGGAGCGAGCAGGGCAGCGGATTCTGGAGTTTCCCTTAGGAGAATGACAAGTTCCTGGATGCGCTTGTGCAATTTTGCAGAGCCCTTTAAGTCTACCTTTACTAACGCCCCTTTTGATGGTTCCTCACTCTTTGGACCCAAAGTAAAAGACAACTCTAACCCAGTGCGAGCAGGAGGGGAAAACTCTCTCTGCCATTGGAGTACGTTTTTCTGTACCTTCAAGACCTTATCCTAAAGGTCAGAAGAGCGGAAAGATGTGGTTCAAAAGATCCCAGAGAATTTTCCAAGACGCACGGGGTGATACCTTCCCCAGGGGCAGAGGGGAGGTAATAACAGTAGATGCCACCCCAGAGGCAGAGGTGGCCCACAAAACCAGGGTGACCACGATTCCTGTAGTGGATGCCCTTATCAACACTCCTGAAAGGAGGCCCGACTGCTCTACTCTGGAGACAGTCGGGGAACGTTTATCAATGTACCCAGAAGCCTGGCAAAATATCACAAACAACAAATGGATACTAAATATAATATCCAGAGGATACTTAATCCCTTTTTCCAAACCTGTTGCACAGACCAAAAAAATCCCAGCTGTTCCACCCAATTTTTAGGGAAAAAGCAACTACAGAGATTCAAAAGTTGCTCCACAAGAGAGTCATCCAACAAATCCCCGCAGACCAAATAGGATTCGGAACTTACTCAAGATTCTTTTTGGTGCCAAAAAGAACAGGGGGCTGGAGGCCCATATTAGACCTAAGCAAGTTAAACGAATCTGTCAAGAAGTCAAAGTTCCGAATGGTGACACTGCAGTCTATACTTCCCTTTTTAGGGAAAAACAATTGGATGTGTTCGATAGACCTTCAAGATGCTTACTACCACATAAAAATGGACAGGACATCAAGAAGGTAACTTGTGCTTCCGGCTGGGAGCCAGCCAGTTCAGAGTTCTGCCCTTTGGTCTCACTACAGCCCCCAGAGTGTTCACCAAATGTATGGCAGTAGTCACGGCTTGTTTGAGACGTCTAGGATTCCGTGTGTTTCCCTATCTAGACGACTGGCTCCTATCTGCCACCACCAAGCATCTACTTCTACAAGCCAAGGACCTAACTTTGGACATATCAGCTGGGCATTACAGTAAATTTTCAAAAATCTGCCTTGTTGCTTTGTCAACATATTACATTCATAGGCGCAGATCTAGACACTTCATCTATGGTAGCACGTCTTCCAACAGAAAGAGTTATAAATTTTCAAAAATCTGCCTTGTTGCTTTGTCAACATATTACATTCATAGGCGCAGATCTAGACACTTCATCTGTGGTAGCACATCTTCCAACAGAAAGAGTTATACATTTTCAAAAATCTGCCTTGTTGCTTTGTCAACATATTACATTCATAGGCGCAGATCTAGACACTTCATCTATGGTAGCACGTCTTCCAACAGAAAGAGTTATAGCACTCAGGCAGCAGATACTTCAACTCCTTCCCAAGAACACAGTGAAAGCAAAGATAATCCTAAAACTATTAGGAACAATGGCCTCAACGTTTACACTGATCCCTCTTGCCAGAATGCACATGAGAATCCTTCAGTGGCTATTATTCTCCCAATGGTCACTTCAAGTGCTTCCAGTGTCTCATCTCATCTCATCCAATAACGGAATCTTGCAACAGCAACTTAAGATGGTGGATACACTCCAGTCATGTAACAATGGGCAGACCCTTTGTTCCACTTCAACCAGTAGCTACAGTGACCACGGGCGCCTCCCAGATTGGGGGGGGGGGCATTATCTGGGAAGAACAGTCCAAGGTACATGGCAAGAACACGAAGCTCACTTGCATATAAATGTTCTAGAGATGAGAGCAGTGCTTCTTGTGTTGCAAGCACTTCAAGGCTCTCTCCCTCTAGGGATTATTGCGATACAGTCAGACAATATGTCTGTGGTTTAGTACATAAACAAACAGGGGGGATCCTTTTTCTTACCTCCTTTGTCGAGAAACCATAAGTGTGTGGCAATGGGCAGTTTCTTCCCAGTGTTTTCTAATTGCAACGCACATTCCAGGGAAGTCCAACGTGATAGCGGAAAAGCTGAGCAGAGCAATCCTAATGCCTCACGAGTGGTCTCTCAATAACAATGTAGCGAAAATGATTTTCCAAACATGGGGACAGCCTTGCTGCGATCTCTTTGCCACTCCCATGAATGCCAAGTGCAGCAACTGCTTTACCGTAATCCCTCCCACCTCTGAGGGAGACACCAAGAGATGCTTTTGCTCACGATTGGCCCTCGGGACTTGTATATGCCTTTCCACAGTTTCCTCTCATACCCAGAGTAATTCAGAAAGCACAATGCTCGGGAAGCAGGATAATTCTCATTGCTCCTTACTGGCCTCGCCAAGTTTGGTTCCCCTTCCTTTGGCCTCATCTTCAGGAGAAGCCTTGGATTCTGGACCCAGTGCTGGATCTGCTGACTCATATGTCAGGGGAGCTTCATCCTATTCTCCACAACCTAAAATTGACAGCTTGGCTGCTCCACTTCCCAATTTAGTCAGGCTTCATAATTTCACTCCTACAGTTAGACATATTTTAATGTCCTCGTACAAAGCTTCCACTAGAAAGCTCTATTCTAGTAAATGGAAGAGGTTTTCCCTTTGGTCTCAACATAGGAACATAGATCCTTTCTCTGCACCTATTCATTCTATTTTGGAATTTTTGGCGGAAGTGTTTCAACAAGGCTCAGCTGCAGCAACCATCAAGGTTCAACTTGCTGCAATTTCGAATTTTCATATCGGTGATTCTACTTCCAACTTAATGTCACATAGGTTGTGTAGAGCCTTCTTAAAAGGTGCCTCCTTATTAAGACCTCCCTTTAAGGAACCCCTTTCTCCTTGGGATCTAAATTTTGTTTTGTCTCATCTCACGTTACCTCCCTTCAAGCCCTCTTCAGCTTCAGACTTCAGGTTCCTTTCCTGGAAGACCTTGTTTCTAGTGGCTATAACATCTGCTATAAGGGTGTCAGAATTGCAAGTTCTTTCTATTAAACCGCCATATTTGATTTTTCATAAGGATAGAGAATTATTACGTACAAACCCATCCTTTCTACCTAAAGTCTCTTCTCTAAACAACATAAACCAATCCATAGAACTTCCAGTGTTCTTTCCTAATCATAGTAATAAGGCAGAGTATAAATTATATCAACTGGACGTGCATAGGCAACTCAGATTCTACTTACACAGAGCCATAAACTTCAGAAAATCTGACCAATTATTTGTATCCTTCTCTGATGCAAAAAAAAGGATCCTCAGTCTCAAAAACTACCCTTTCCAATTGGCTTTCAAATTGTATTTCATTCATCTATAACTCAAATCACAAAGATTTACCCTTCAAAGTGAAGGCTCGTTCCATAGAGCAGTGGCTACATCATCTGCTTTTCAAGCCAGAATTCCCATGGATAATATTTGTGCAGCAGCTACTTGGTCTACTCCACATACTTTTATCACTCATTACAAAGTGGATTTGACCTCCAGGAACAGGGCATCTTTTGGTTCCATGGTGCTTAAAGGTGTACTTCCGTGAGCCACCCAGGCAAAAGGTGCTAGGGACGCTGTCCCATCATTGTAAGAATGAAGGCGACATAGGACAACATAACATAAAGAAGTTATGTACTCACCATAACGTTCCATGTTTGTGCATCTCACCGTTCATTCTTAGGAACCCTCCTTCCTTCCCCCTGCCAAAGACTCCTTGCAGACCTGGTAGATTTTTTACTACTTTCAGGAGTTCTTTGTCTCAACTTGTTTCTCCTTCCAGTACATATAGTCTGGACTTGAATACATGTTTATATGTATATGTTGTAGATATGTATATAGTGTACATATTGCTCAGTACTAGCAGCAAACAAGATCTAAGGAATTACACCACTGCATTGTGGGATACCTTCTTGCCACGAGCCAGCTTTGAGACTTTCAGCTAAGTATTCGTCTGAACCCATCATTGTAAGAATGAGCGGCGAGATGGATAACAAATATGGAACGTTATGGTGAGTACATAACTTCTTTTTCAGTTACCTCTTTCTTCCCCATCACACCTCCAACATTGCCATCTACTGGAGAAAAAATTCATACATACATATGTCCTCCCATTGTTTCTTTGTGCATTGCTTATCCAGTCTCTCTTCCCATCTTTGCTAATCTCCTCTGATTGATTCATATAGTTACTATATAGTGTTTTATATGCCCCACTAATTATCCCTTTTAAGTAAGACATCTATGGTTATAAGTTCTTAAACAACTGTACTATGTCCTGACTGAGATCATTGTTGCAATATTCCAAAAAGATGTGTGATTCCCAGAGCTTAAGGGAGCAGAAGGGAGAATGGTTAAGAATGGAGAGAACTGTCCTAGTCCAGAGAGGACTGACCTAGGGAAGACAGCCTTGGATCTTGAAAAGGTATCAATTCTGTAATGTTTGGTGAAGGTGTGCAGAGAAAACCAGGTTAGAGTTTTCCAGATTAGAGGGACATAGTTCTGCCAAATATGTTGGTTTATGAGTATAAAAATGGGGTGTGCCAAGACATCTGCCGCTAGTTTAAAATACTCAAGAGGCATATTGTCAGCAGCAGGGGCAGCAGATTTAAGTTGCAGTAGGTGCTTCCTAATGACAGATATAGGCACTGGTTGGGGGGAGAAAGGATTTAGATGAATATTCTGGCTGAGTGGGACAATGAGGAGTAAGGTAGCTGGACATTTCAGTAAGGGGAGAACAGATGGAGTAAAATTAGGTGTAGGATCAGAGTGGATGTCCATTGAAGGGGAAGATGGGTGTGGTGGCTTGGCAAGGGTTTTATACATATATATATATATATATATATATATATATATATATATATATATATATATGGTTGTACAGACTCATTTGGAGTTGTGTTAGTATTTATCTTGGAGTTTTGAGTAATAAGAAGGTTTTTCAGATTTCATTTTTTTGTTTAATGAGGTTTCAGAGTTCTCAAAAGTTGTGCCACTTTTCTTGCGACTTTGCTTAGGACTGTACTTTCAATTGCTTATTTCTGTTTGGCATGAGTTCTGTAGTGTCTCTAATGTGCCAGGGGCATGGTTAGATTTATTTATTTTTTTTATAGATGCAAGTTTATTAAGTATACTTATTGTTTATTGAAGCAAGTTACTACATCATCTAGGGAATACATATGTAAGAATGTTCAGTTATATTTGCAGAGGTGATTATTGAAGATGTGTTGGTTAAAATAGGATAGATTGCATACTAGGTTGTTGGCTATGTGGTCGTGGGGGTTGTTTGTTAGAACGAAGGTAGGGAGAGATTGTCACTGAGGATGTCTCTCAGCCAGCAATCATTGATGATACAGCCTGGGGTGTTAGTGAGGATCCAGTCAAGGGTTGAATGTTGATTGGCTCTTTTGTCAGTTCTAGTTGTATCTGAGATTAGTTGAGGGAAATTGAAGAGATTTATGTTTTATGCACAGGGAGGGGGTTGCAGAGTTAATCAGCTAATAGCCTACATTCAGGTCACCAAGGATGATAGTTTCATGATTGATGTTGTGCTATCCACTGTTTTAAATAATGACATTATAGACTGCACAGTGTTGTTAACCTTTGAGCTGTATATGTGCTATTTTATTTAGTTATTTTATTTTGATGTTTGTTGACTGGGAATGTCTTACTGAGCCAAGGCCCATTTTCAGCAGAGGCTTGGGGGGGGGCGTAAAGAAGCTAATCCTACATAAAAGTTAGAATACAAAGCTTATATACAATTAGACAATAAATTAATTAACAGAGTAATCAACTGAGAGTCATTTTACATGGTTTAAATACAAGCATATATACAGTGTGAAAGATAGAGTAATTGGCAGAGTACTCGACAGGGAGTCATTTGTTTGCATGCAGTTTACTTGTGTAGTATTTGATACACAGAAGACGACTAAATGAGGGAATGAAAGGAAATTCATTGTAGCTGTTCATTTTGTGTGACTGAGTGAATAACTAAGTAGTCTTGGTATAGTGTACCAGCATGAGTGGATCATACATGAGAACAGTAGTCTAAGAGAGGAAATAGTGTTACAGGTAGGTAGAAAGGGTATACAGAAATAATTGAAAGAAAGTGAAGAAGAGGGGGTCAGTATTCAGAAGAGAAAGTCCTAGTTAGGAGATGGAAGAGGGGAGAGGGAGTTTGTTGGTAGCAAAACATGGGCAGATCCATGAGTTAAATAAGTTTTCTTGTAAGGCTCTTTATGAATCTATGAGTGTTGGGTAGAGTTCTAATGTTTAGTGGGATCCTGTTCCAACCATTGGCAACTGAATAACTGTATAGTTGCTGGCCAATGTGTTTTTTTTTTTTTTGGCTTAGAGATCTCTATGAGTGATTGGTTGGAGCTGCACAGAGGGAGATTGGGGGTATATAGGGTATAAGGGAGGAGATGGCATGTCAGGAGGATGGCTTGAGTAAGGAGGAGTTTGAGGTATGAAATGAGGAATTTCTAACCAGTTTAAGGTTTGTAAAGTAAGGCAGTGGTGAGAGTTGTAGGTTTGGTTGGCAGCAAACTTGGCAATTTTGTTGTAGGTAAGTCCAAGCTTGGACTTCAGTGATGATTGCAAGTTGGTCATGATTGGTGAGACATAGAGTAGGGTGGGAAGAAGATAGGCATAGGCAAGAGAGCATCATTGGTGAAGTATTTTTTGTTTCTGTATAGAAATCCAAGTTTCTGGTGTGTTTTTTTAATGCAGTTTAACATGAGCAGATCTAGTTTCAGTTGATCGTCAGTTATCACACCTAGTAGTTGGGTGTGATTTTCTATGGTAATGGTTGTGTTGTTGAGAGATGTAATGGTAAAGGAAGGTTTTAGGTGAGAAAGGGATTTTGGTAGGAATAGGAAGAGTTTAGTTTTCTTGGGGCTGAGTATGAGTTGATTGTTAGTTAGCCAATTTTCAACAGAGTTTTAGAATAACAGGTGTGCTGTACCTTTATGAAGCATTTCCAAGATCTGTGTGTGCATGTAAATACCAAACACGTATTAGCTTCTGTGCCATTTTGAAGTTGCAGCCCAAATGTTAACATCTATGTGCATGATAGCTAGTTTGTTTATAAGTTAAAGTTACTTAACGTCATTTATGATGTGTTTGCATACAATAAAGCTGCTTGAACAAGAACCCACAATACTCGCTTGTTTTATCCTGACCTGGCGAGTGACATGGTGCCAGAACCAGGATGGCAAAGACTGAGCCATGAGGTGTAGAGGTAATGATGAAGGCAAACTAAAAGAACTGAGAGCAAAAAAAGGGCCAGAAACAAGTTAAAGGTAATGGAACACACACAAATTATTTATTTATTAAAAGAGGTTAAATGGAGCATTACAAGGGCACAAAACATATTGTTAAGCAAACGAATAGCACATAAATGTTTAATCTGATGTTGTTAATCTTCTTTCCATTCTTCACTGATTGATTCGGTTCCGAGCCCACAGAACTGAGTCAGCCTAATACCAAGCTCGCGCCAGCCAAAAAATCTCGAGCTAAGCTTCTGCCCATAGTGCCTTTCTCCCTCTTACTCCAGATCTCATTTGCCGCATAGCCGTAAAGCCGCGTTTCAGCCAGGCTGTCAGCTAAGTGAAAACTTTTTGATATCTCTCAGGATATTTTGTATTTTTTCCTTTCACTTGTGGTTTATATTGATATTTCTATATTCTTACAGCTATAATTAGACCTTTCACTCTGTTTCTACCCGTGTGGTAAACTTTTTAAGTACCATTTGTGGTACGGCCTTTTCTCCCTACCCTTGTGGTATTTCTTGAATACCACCCTTGGTATTTCTTCTCTTTTTCCCTTTAACTAACTACTTGTGTGTTTTTTAACATATTTCATAGATTTAGTGTGCATTTAGATAGTTTAGACTTAGAGATAGTAGAGTTTGAAATTTTTCTCTAGTATTCTACCTGGATTGTGTGTAAATTTCATGATGTCTGATAAAAAGGGCACATCGGGTTTTAAACATTGCGCTTCATGTCAAATAGTGACTCCTATGATGATTGTGTTTATTGTTTGGGGGTGCCCCATCTTTCGGTGCAACCCCCCTGTGTGGTTTGTCAAAGTTTCAGTCAGCACACCTTGAATGAAGGCAAGAATAAGTAGATTCTGAAGGGCCTACTTAAGTTGCCCTTTTCAGAGGCCCTTTCTGTGACTGAGGTCTCATCCCCTCCAATCACGGATAAGAAAAGGTCCCACTCAGTTCCCTTTTCACCATCTGGTGACCAGGGCAAATCTGTTTAGCCTAAAGTGCCAAAGCTATCTTCGGAAGTCTGCCTCGTCGGCACCGACCTCTTCCACTCCAACTCCAGCTGCTCCTATGTCAGCGCCAGTTTTGGCTCCGATTCTGTCTCCGGCACTGACTGTCGACCTCACAGCAACTACTACAACTTCGGCACCGAGTGCCACTTCAGCACAGTGCACGCCTTCGATTCCTATCTCTGCAATTATGACTGAACCTTCCGAGTCTGCTCCGTGTGCCCCTTCAGCACCGAGCCCTTTTACTGTCCTGATAAATACCAATTTGACTCCACTGCTTCCGGTCTCCAAACTTGAGACATTGGTGCCAGTAGATTCCACATCACGGACCCAATACTCTCTACAGACCCATTTCCAGAACAGGTGTACAGTCCATTCTTAGAACGATCTGACTTCCCATCAGGAGTATCCACTAGATCCACCAGGAGCCTTTCAGAACTTGATGTTGATGTGGTATGTCTTGTGGACCAGCTGTTGACAGCCAAGAGGATACCCACCCCTTCTAGGGACCCATTCTCCTGCAGGACTAGGGATGACTTCTCCCCGGACTCCATCCTACAGTCCTCCTTTGACCATACTGGTTCCAAAGCCTTCTGCTCCGACTTCCTTTTTGGAACCCCACCCCCATCTCGGCACCTGTAGTGGACCTCACTGGGGCTCTGGGACTGTCCCTTTGGTCTTTGGTCCCCATTGAACCAGGCCTTCCTCAACCCATTGATTGGGCTGCAGGCTCCTCAGTTTGTGGCACGGTTCCGAGTGTTTCTACAGTTCCGTCTTCAGTGCCAGGAGCCCTGTCTGCACCAGTCCTGTTTGAGGCTCCATCCTCAGGAGTGGGTTGACGGAGTGGGGTGTGACCCCGGTTTTGAGGTTGTCCTTCTTGGTTCCAGGCTCCCATCCCTCTTTGGGCGGACCTGTTTTCCGAGCTATGGAGAGGGCACTTGCTTCTGGAAGCATTCCACCGACGTTTGAATCCCAGATCTCTCCCCCTGAGCTATAGATCTGACAGGCCACCTCCCTGGGACACCGGGCAGGAAAGCTGCAGGACCCTCTTTTGCAGGGTGCTCCCTCTTCTGAGTCCTCCTCAGAAGCCCCCACTGAGGAGCCCCCATGGAAGGAATTGTGCAAGAGGAAGCACATAAACTCTCCTGAAGAGTCTCTAACAGAGGACATGGATTTCGATGACGGTGAAGGGTCCCCACATCCTTGAAATGTTGAAACAGAGGGGTGACAGGACACCCACTAACCCTTTTTTCCGAGGAGTCTGTGTTTCTGCAGGCTTTCTTTGCCCGGCCATCTACCTCTTGGGTGACCCGGCCTGCAGACAAGCTAGTACAACTCGTGATGCAGCGCACTTGGAAGAACTCTGATTCTGTTGAGTCGATCTCTTGGAGACCTGACAAGATACCCCCCCCCCCCCGAGGAAAACCCACAATGGGTCCAGAGGTTTACCAGTCGATGCTATAGTGGTGACAGCGGCCACGAAAAAGGATCTAACCAAAGAGAGTCATACTGTTCACCACCCAGCGGGGAGTCCCGGGCCGTGAACAGATTAGGGAAGCGAGTTTTTGCTTCAGCGACCTTTGCCATATGGTGCATGAATTACTTGGCACATTTTACGAGGCTGCAAAGAGATTTGGTTTCCGAATGCTCTGGAACACTTGCAGGACAGGTGTCTGACGAGGTAAGGGATAAAGTTGCCTCACAGCTCACAACCCTGGAATCGATCTCCAATTCGTCCATGAGGTTGCTGTCACACACAACCGAAGAGGCGGCTAGAGCTGCGGGTTCAGGCATAGTTATGAGGCCATGCCTGGATGTGCCTTGTGACTTCACGGACCCTTTCAAGTCTTCCTTCTTGAATGCTCTCTTCGAAGCATCTTCCATTTTTGGCCCCAAGGCGAAGGACACACTGGCCAGATGTGAGCAGGATGGTAAGACCCTGTCTGCCATAGGTCTACATTTTTCCAGTCCTCAACTTTCCTTTTCCAGGAACCAGAGGAGTGGCAAAATGTGGCACAAAAAATCTCAGGGTCCTTTCCATGCCACACGTGGTGGTGATACCCCCAGGGGCAGAGGGGGTAACAATTCTGGAAGACGCCCCTACCGAGGCAGAGGAGTCCACATAATCAGGGACCCAGAGATTCTTTCTCTGGGCAGCCTTATCAGCGCTCCTGAAGAGTGGCCCGATTGCTTTCCTCTAGAAGCAGTCGGGGGTCGTTTCTCTCTGCACCAAGCTGCCTGGCATTCTATAACCACCAGTCGTTGGGTGCAGAAGATCATAACCAGAGGTTACACCATTCCCCTCATCACTTATTCAAAACTTCCAACAAAACTTCCTGATGTTCCACCTAGTCAAAGGGAAGAAGCAGCTGCAGAAATAAACAACCTGTATCAAAAAAGAGTCATCCAATTAGTTCCACCAGACCAATGCGAATCTGGATTTTACTCAAGATTCTTTTTGGTTCCAAAAAAGACAGGGGATTGGAGACCCATTCTTGATCTCAGCAATTTGAACGAGTCTGTTGCCCAGACCAAATTCCGGATGGTCATAGTTCAGTCCATTCTCCCGTTTCTAAGGGAAGGCGATTGGATGTGCTTGATAGATCTCTGGATGCATATTACCAAATCAAAATGGACAAACGCTCCAGGAGTCTACTTCGCTTCCAGCTAGGAGCCAATCATTACCAGTTGTGTGCCCTGCCGTTCAAACTCTCTACAGCCCCCAGAGTGTTCACAAAGTGCATGGCAGTGGTTACACCTCCTTTGAGACTGCAAGGATTCCGGGTGTTTCCGTATTTGGATGATTGGCTCCTTACCGCCCCCACCAAGCATCTTCTGATAACAGCCCTGCAGTACACTCTTTCCCCGGTAAAACTTTTGGAGATAACTATAAACTGGGAGAAATCCAATCTTGCTCCAGTCCAGAACATGGAATTCATTGGAGCAGTCTTCGACACCCGCTGTTGTCTGCTGTCGCTCACAGACTTCAGAGATTGAGGTTCCAGCTCCAGGTGATACTCCGTCAAAAACAAAGTCTCAGTGAGAGAGGTTCTTCAGGTTTTAGGATCCATGGCAGCTTCCATACCAATAGTGCCTCTTCCGAAACTGCATATGCGAATACTTCAATGGCTTCTACTCTCTCAATGGTTTCCGAATTACCACCCTCTATGCTTTCAAATTCTGATAACCAGTTCTTGCAAGCAGGACCTTCTTTGGTGGATAAGGCCAGACACAGAGCTTTGGAGCCACCCATTCCAGCCCAAAGCCATTGTGACCGCAGATGCTTCCCTGATAGAGTGGGGGGGGGCATTTCCAGGGAAAGACAGTCCAAGGCGCATGGTCCACGTTGGAGGCCAACCTTCATATCAGCGTCCTAGAACTGAGAGCGGTGCTGTTAGCGTTGCAAGCATTCCAAACTCTTCTTACTTCTGGAATGATTGCTATCCAGTCAGACAACATGTCAGTAGTCTGGTACATCAACAAGCAAGGAGGAACCAAGTCCTATACCCTGTGTTGAGAGGCCATGAGAATTTGGCAGTGGGCGATAGCTGCCAACTACTTTCTGATAGCAACGCATATCCCGGGGATTTCCAACATGATTGCAGACAAGTTGAGCAGATGTATTCTCCTGCCTCACGAGTAGTCCCTCAATCCCGATGTAGCGGCATAAAGTTTCGGCCATTGGGACCAACCTTGCTGCGACCTATTCACCTCCTCATCAAACAACAAATGCTGCAGTTACTTTGCCCTATTCCACCCTAAGGGACGCTCTTCACGATTGGCCCACGGGACTGCTTTATGCCTATCCCCCCATTCCTCTGATACCTAAATTCATAAAGAAAGCTATGTAGTTGAAATGCAAAGTGATCCTCGTAGCCGTATTTTGGCTTCAACAGGTTTGGTTCCCCTTCCTTCGGCCTCATCTATTATGTCGACCGTGGAATCTGGACCCTCTTCCAGACCTAATTTCTCACCCCCAAGGGTTGAGTCACCCAAACCTATCCTGTCTCAAGCTGACAGCTTGGTTTCTCCACTTCCGTTAATCACCAGGCAAGATGACCTCACCTCACCTATTCATGACATTATTTTGGCCTCTCATAAACCATCCACCAGAAGACTATATATAGACAAATGGAAAAGGTTCTCTATTTGGTCAAAGAAAAATATGCTGGGTCCATACTTAGCTCCAGTCACAGCAGTTTTACAATACCTATCTAAATTCTTTGAAGATGGAGCTGCAGCTTCTACCATATGAGTACATCTAGTGGCTATCTCAAACTATCATAATGGGTTGGATGGTTCTCCCCTCATCTCGCTTCAGTTATGCAAAACATTTCTCAAAGGGGTCTCCCACATTAGGCCTCCAGTCAGGCAACCTATAGAGCCATGGAACCTCACGTTAGTTCTCCAGTCTTTAACTCAGCCTCCATTTGAGCCTGCAACGAAGTGCGACCTCCAGTTCTTGTTGTGGGAATCCATTTTCCTGGTAGCCATCACGTCAGCCAGATGAATTTCTGAGCTTCAGGCATTGTACACCAAAAGGCCCTATCTAATCTTCCACAAGGACAGAGTATCACTCCGGACAAATTCATCCTTCCTCCCCAAAGTTATTTCAGACTTCTCCATCAATCAGTCCATTGATTTGCAACTATGTTTCCTGAATTTTTCTAAAAAAGGGGAATGCTGTCTACATTCCTTGGATGTGCAGAGACAATTGAGATTTTATTTAGACAGGACCAAATCAATACATAAAACTGACAAACTTTTCATTTCCTTCTCTGGGCCTAGAATGGGAAATTCTGTCTCCAAGGTCACTTTGTCAAAATGATTAAGGGACTGCATACGCTGCATTTATTCACTTGCAAAATAACCTATGTCATAGAATGTTAAAGCCCATTCTACTAGATCTATGGCAATGTCTGTAGCCTTCCATTTCAGAGCTTCTGTGGATGATATCTGTGCAGCAGCCACTTGGGCTAAACCCCACACTTTTATCATCATTACAAATTGGATGTGGTCTCCAGAAGGAGAGCTGCCTTCGGCTCAGTGGTGCTCAGGAACGTTTTTCCATTAGGGCAGCACAAGGATCACAAGGTAGCTGGGGATTCTGTCTCATCGGTGATGAATGGAAAGAAGATTAACAACATCAGATAAAGAAGTTACGTCTTACCATAACGTTCCATCTGTGTTGTTGATCTTCTTTCATTCATCACTTCCCACTAAACTTCCCCCACCAAAGGCTCCTGTGGGGCGATACTTTGGGTCCAAATGGTGACTTAGGGCATTTACGCAGAAATGGCCTCTGCTTTACTAGTACAAAATGGGCAAACTCGATCTGACATTACAGGGATAAGGGCACTATGGGTAGAAGCTTAACTCTTGAGTTTTTGGCCGGAGCGAGATTGGTATTAAGCCACCTCGGTTCCGAGGGCTCGGAACCAAACCCATCAGTGATGAATGAAAGAAAATCAACAACACAGATGGAATGCTGTGGTAAGACATAACTTCTTTCAGCAAATGCGAAATATAAAAGCGCTCATTAATCAGGCAAAAAGTTTGAAACCGAATTATTTGATAAAACGAGCATTAGAATAGTACGTAAAGGGTTCAGAATTACCTCAGAATTGTAAAACTGGCATGTTTAAAGTAAAGCGAGCATATTTAGAGTTAAAATGAGCACAAGAAAATATAATGTGCACGAAAAGAGATTAAATGAGCAAAACGAATATAATGCAAGGGTATGAAAGGCACATTAAGAGATTCAGTGAGCAAAACGACTATAACAGAAAGGGTAGAAAAGGGCACACTGAGTATAAATAAAGCAAAGGCAATGTCTGTTTTGACAAATTACTGTGTTTTGGCATGAATTACTACTACGTATTGACTGAAGCCTTAAATAGCATAACTAGAGTTGTTTTTTAGTATTTCAGGGTGTGTAAAAGTGCTTGCAGTGTGTGCTTATTGCTGTGCATGTATTCCGAAGAGTTTGTTGTGTGCAAAGTGCAACTGTTTCGTGAAAGTGCAGTCAAGTGGAGCCATTTCTAAAATGTTTGGCAAAGAACAGCCATTTTGGGGAAATTCCAGTGTGCTGTGTACTGCTTATTCACAAAGTGCAATTATTTTGAGGTGTTCCTTACTCTGAGCTTCTCCTGCCCATTACATTCACAAATTACAATTACCTTGAGGAAATACATTACAAGGTGCCAGTACTTCAAAACAGTTTATTCATAAAGTGCCATTACTTCGAGATAGCTTATTTGCAAAGTGCCATTACTTCAAAACAGTTAATTTCGTATAGTGCCATTACTTCGAGATAGATTATTCACAAGATGCCATTACTTTGAAACACTTCAGTTGTAAAAAGCCATTACTTCAAGATAGTTTATTCACAAAGTACAGTTACTTCAGAGTGTTTCTTGCCCTCAGCTTTTACTGCTCAGTTTATTCGCACTGTGCAGTTGTTCGAAATGTTTCTTAAAATGATGATAAATGACTTTGGCAGTAAAATGTTGATAAATGGCTTTGGCATTAAAGTGATTACAAGATAAAGGCACGTACAGTTAAATAATAATGATAAATGACTTCAGCATTAAAGTCTTTATAAGATAAACGGCTCGTATAGTAAAATAATTTCAAGGCAAGTGGGTTTTACAATAGAGATTTCAAAGTGCTACAGTGCCCAGATAACTTATTACGTGAACTTCAGTTATACAAAGGCTTTTTATGTTGTTGCAGGTACTGTCATAAATTTCAAGCACATGTATACGTGTATGTACAAGTTTGTGGGTTTGTGCATATTTGCAAGAGTTTTCACTGAGATATGTCAATATTGCAGATGGATTTCGCAAGCCACAACCACTTGGGTTTGATCAGACTATTGCAGAGAACTGATGACTATTCGAGCAAGAATACAATCTATTTATACAAGCAGCTTATTCAGTTAATGATGCATATACCAGGGCATTCATTTTGCTGAACCTAGCAGGCCCAGAGGCCATTGAAAGGGAGCGTTCATTTGTCTGTCCACCAGCAGTGTATGAAGGTGAAGGAGAAGCTTGTGTTGTTGTGCAGGCTGAGTCAGGGGAGGACCCCAAGCGTTTGAAGCGCAAAGTCAGAGAAATGTGTAACCCCCAGGCTAATGTTACACTAGAGAGGCATTTGTTTTACACGAGAGATCAAAAGCAAGGGGAAACTTTTTCAGCTTATATTACTGACCTGAGAAACAAAGCTAAAATGTGTAGGTTTGGTGATTTAAAGGATGAGTTGATAAAGGACAGATGTGTGTGGTACTAATGCTGCTGTGAGAAAAAATTTTGCTTCATGACAGTGATTTAACACTGAGTAAAGCCATTGAGATTTGTCAGATTCATGAAGTTAGAGAAAAGCACACAGATATGCTTGCTAGTGATGATAGCATGGTTTCAGTTGGCTCCACAGCTCCTGTAGACAGCATTCAACATGTAACAGGCAGAAGCAGGCCTAAGCATGTGGCAGCAGCAGTCCCTGCAGGACTTCTAGGTAAAACCCGTAATCTTCTAGCACATTGCAAGAATAGGTCAGTTAAAGGAGCATGCTCAGTGCAGAACCAAGGGTATCTAGTGCAAAACAGATGTTGCTCAGTACAGCATGAGTGAATCAGCAAAACTTAAAACTAGCTTTATTGTTACTGTTACAGTTTGTGCCAACCATGAGTCCAGAAGAGAAAAGTGCATGGCATTTGATCCGCAGTGTCACAAGTGTAAGAAATGGAACCATTTTCAAAGATTTTGTAAATTGAGTAAGCTTCACACAGTTACAAAGAAGGGTCACTCCAAAAAGCAAGTTGATCAACTAGATCTGCAACAGTCTGCTTTTTATGTAGATGGTATGTCAGTAATTGGTGAAAAGATTGATGCAGTAGATTTATTGGCAAGAAATGAAGTGTTTTGTACTGTCCGGATCAACTGTAGATCCACTGAGCTTAAAGCAGACACTGGTTAAAAGTGTAATGTCATGTCTGCAGATACTTTTGCAAGGGTCAGAGCTGGTGAACAACTAAATGTGACTAGTTGTGCAAAACGTGTTGCTTATGGAGGTGAAGAAATTCAAACCGAAGGCTCAGTAGTGCTTTCATGTTATGTGGCCAAGAACTGTAATAGCCTATTGTTTTATGGAGTTCGAAGACCTGTTCAGTCATTACTGAGTTTTAGAGACAGTTTGAAAATTAATCTGCTTTCTTTTACCAAGGAAGTTCATCAGATAAGAATGTGTCCTAGTTCCAGCTTCACCAATACTATTTTTTCAGAGTATGCTGATGTTTTCAATGAGAAATTGGGCAAACTTCCAGTTGTGTATTCCATGAAATTAGACCCAGAAATCAGACCAGCAAGCAGAGTTCCGATAGCTATGCAGCATGAGGTCAAAGCTCAGTTGGACAAAATGGTACAACAAGGTGTTATCTGTGCAGTTACAGAACCTACCAAATGGGTGTCATCCATGGTAGCAGCTCATAAAAAAAGGCTCAGATGAAATCAGAATATGTATTGACCCAAGAGATTTGAACAAAACATTAAAAAGACTACATCATCCCATGCGTACAGTCGAAGAGGTTGCAACCCTGATACCGAATGCCACTGTTTTTTCTGTCTTTGATGCAAAGAGTTCATTTTGGCAACTGATGTTTGATCACAAATCTTCATTACTGACTACATTCAGTACCTCATTTGCAAGATGTAGATTCCTCAGAACGCCATTTGGAATAAATTCTGCAAGTGAAGTCTTTCAGCGTGCAATGGAGCAAAAATGTTTGGATTATTCTTGTGCCGTAGTAGATGATATATTGGTCAGAGACTGTGGTGAGGCAGAGCATTACAGAAATCTTAAGAAAGTTCTAGACATAGCATGTGAAGTGAACTTAAAGCTCAATCCCCTGAAGTGCAAATTCAGACTACCAGAAGTAACATATGTAGGTCATTTGTTTACAAGTATGGGCTTGAGACCAGAACCGTCCAAGCAAGCAGCCATTCCTGAAATCCCAACACAAGATAATGTGCAAGCTCTGCAATGTTTTCTTGGTATGGCCAATTACTTAAGCAAGTTTATACCAGACTTCAGTGAGTTGACAGCACTTTTGAGAGTGCTCATATGTAAAAATGTTACTTGGTCATGGCTGGACCAGCACCAGAGAGCATTTGACATTCTTAAGCAGAAAATTGCTACCCCACCAACAAGGGTGCCTGCAGGCAGGTGCAAGGGGGTGCACTTGCACCCCCCCTGGAATCGGCTGGCTGAGAAATTAATTTTATTATAATTTTAAAAAAAAGTTTTGTTTTTTTTTTTAAAGAAAGGGCATTCCTCTTTAAGAACGCCCTTTGCATCCCGTTTTAGGCGCCGGCCCGGAACCATAGGGCAAGGAGGAGGGAAGCACCCTCCCACTTTTACAGCTGCAAGACCTGACTCGTACGTGTGCCGCACGCTACGTAATTTAAAACACAAACGTGCGCGGGAAAAAAAATGATCGCATCAGTTCCTGGTAGCCACACTAAATCAACTCCCACGGGTCGGTAAGCTCCATTTCATTTCTATATGCTTGCCTGCAGGTCATATTGCTAATAATTACATTCAAACCTTTATCTGCTGCTGACTGCTGTAGAGTCTGTTCAACAAAGGGGGTTGTGCTGCTGAGCCAAAGTCTGTTCCAACTGTGTCTGTAAGCTGTACTCTATACTTTGTAGAACTGTCTCTGTTAAAATCCATTGTGCATCTTATTTTTGCTATCTAGTTTGCTTAACTAGAAGGAAGGGGAATTTACAAGTGTAAGGCTAAGCTGTATTCTATACTTTGCAGATTAAACTCTGTTGTTGTTTGCTAATGCTTCGTGGGATTTACCAGTGTTATGTTATCTCATTTTGCTGGGCCAAAGTCTGTTCAGTAAGGGGAATTTACAAGTGTAAGCTGTACTCTATATACTTTGCAAATTAAAGTCTGTTGTGCTGCTTAGTGAGATTTATGTGTTATCATGTTTTGCTTTGCCAAAGTCTCTTGTAACTTATTTTTGTTATCTAGTTTTGCTTAACTACAGGGAAGGGGGATTTACAAGTGGAAGGCTAAGTTGTGTGGGAACGTGTTGTGTGTGCCACTCGGGAAGCTTACAGACTGCACTAATTTCAATACAGTTTTGTGAAGGTGTAAGCAAGAGATGGGCACTAGGACCCAGAGGAACCAAACCAAAGCAAACCAAAAAAATGAAAATAAAAGTCAACATTGTACTGCAAGAAAATGCTTTCACCTTTTGCCGGTACATCTGTTTCAATTGGTAGACTGCTGTTAACACCAAGAAACTAGCTGCACAGAGAGGAGTTGGATTTTGTTTTTTTGTAAGTTTAGTTTGCTATTTAACATTTTAAAGAATTTCAGTTTTTTTTGTATTTGCTGGTGGAGTTGCCTTCATGTTCAGTAGTTTTCTTTCTTTTTAACACTGTTGCCCTGTAGTGTCATCAGTAGGTTTAGTGTGCAGCCTTCCTAACCCCTTAGTATCCCTGCCAGCTTCACTGCATTACTTACTTATCTTGTCCTAAGGGTGTGAGATTATTGTTTTGTTTTAGCTCATCCTGTTTCTTCATCTTTGTGTTCCTACCAGCTTGATAGACTCTCTTGTGGTAAACGTGGCTTATATGTGGTGTGCAAATCCATTCCCTGAACTCTTCATATCTGATCCATCATCAGTGTTTCCCAGAGGCATGTGATTTAATTACTGCAGCAGTATTTTATCTACCAGGAGCATACTTTCATCAAGGCAATGTGTTTTGAGATAGGTACTTGATAGCTATTCTGTACACCATAGTCGACATCTGTTCTGCTATACTGTAACATACAGCTTCACTGCAAAAGTATCAGCTGACATCTGACACTTGCATAACTATGGGAATCAGTAATTGTACCCTTTTCCTGTAATTTAAAAATGAAGAGGACATGTTGCAAGCCTGGAACATTGCACAGCTGGAAGAAAGCCAGTAAAGAGATTCTGAGCTTTGGGGTGCATTCAGGAGAGCTTTCATGTTGTACCCTTTAGCTGAATTAATTTTTTTTCTCTTCTCATGGAGTTTGAGATAGAGAGATCAAGTTACAGCTTTCTGTTTACTTTTGAGACCAACATGTTATAACCATAATTCATTGGAAATGTTAGATGATTTTACTTTTTTTATGAAATATGAGGCTTAAATGGCTTCTGAAATTTTGAACAGATGGGAATTTTGTTGCATATCTGCTTCCTTGTACTGTTCTTTAGTATTGGGTCTAATCACGCATGAGTTTACTACTAATACTGCTCATTTTAGAGGTATTATATCTACTGGAATACGTTAAGTCCTGCCACATGCTATTGCAGTAAGACATGAGGACTGTAGCAAATGTATCCTAATGCAGGGTTAGAGGTATAACAAGACTTGAGACCAGCAAGTAGGTTGTTTTTATACAGTACATCGTATGTAGTGCATTAGCCCACTTGGCTGTTAAATATTCACCCCTGCCAGGTTTCAAAGTCCAGCTCCTGTTAACTACAGCATAGTGCAATTAGCCCACTAGGCCTTTCAGCTAATGTGGCTCATACAGTTTGCAGGGTTTTAGTCCATTTCCAAAATTGAGTACTTTTTTTTTCACCTTTGTGGAAGAGAACATCACTGTTTCTAGTGCCAGGAATCGCTCCTGATTTTTCTGGACCTCATCCAAAACCATCCAGTTACATGAGACAATATTGGGTGTCCCTATACAGTATCATACTCATGGCCATAGAATTTTTTTTTTTTATTATTTATGTCCTACCTATTTTTTGCCCCAACACTCTGTGTGTAATGACATAAGGCCATTACTGTTAAATGAACATCTGTTGGGGCATGATCCATTATTCTGTAGGTATGGCATGCATGTCTGTTATCACCACTAGGACTTCTATTACTGCTTATGACCCCTACTGCTTTGCTAGTATAGGTGAGATGGTAAAATACTCCAGCCTTTCTTACCCCACCCTTGAGCCTCTCAAGTACCAGGCTTTCTATATGAACCGTGTCACTTGGGAGACTGTCAGGGATCACCTCCATCAGTATGTACAAATGGCCAATAAAATTGATCACATTTTTAATACTATGTCGCTGCTGTTAAGACAGAAAATATGCCTTACTTCAATATACAATACATGAAAGAGTGGAGCAACAATATACACTCACAGTATTTGTTTATGTACCTTTGTGTGTAAAGAAAATCATGCACAAGTTTCTTGCAAAAGTTTCTAATACAATAAACTACACAGCACTTTAAGTTTTGTAAGAAGTTCTAGCAGAAGTGAATTGGTAGAACATTGCTAGTTTCCTTAGGAATTATTTAAGCCATGGAGAGAGTCAAGTTGGGTTGTGTTATACATGATGAGAACATATGCAAAAGATTGCTGTTGAAGTCTATTGCAAGTAACCTTATGCTATATAATACAATGCAATACTCTGGGGCCATATTTTGGTTGTTTTCAGTTTGCATTTGAAAGTTGATATCCCACAATTCCATTGGAGTGCATGGGGTTACATATTTGTGTATGCAAATGTTTGTTCATCAGCGTACAGGTTTGCACCTATTTTCATGGGCCTTTGTCCAGATTTTTGATGTTTCCAGGCTGAGAGGTATGATGCAGACTGAGCTGTGCTCCGTTTTATTTCCTTATGCAGAGCTGTACTACGTTTCATTTAAGGGGTGTAAGCTCTCTTTCATTTCATTTCTAAATGCAGACGTTTCATTGTGCAGAGCTGTGCTCCATTTCATTTATGCTGTATAGAATCTTTATTGTACTGAAGCTATTTAGATTCAATTTGTGTACTCTAAAAGTACTCCTGCTTTCTTTCTGTGTGCTATTAGATGGTTAGTACCGTATCTCATAAATATTGGCTGAAGCAACTATGCTTGTAAATAGTTCACTACCAGTCAAACCAAGCAGCTACATGTGTCAAAACAACTAACCTTACAAGCATGTATTGCTTCCCTATACCATTGAGCTGTAGAGACATCATAGATAAATTAGGCTAGTTTAGTTTCCTCTTCTCGTTTTTTTAAGAAAGGACCCTTGTGAACATGATTTACTTATCAGGGTGACAGTAAAGAAAACTCAGTGTATGGTTGGACAGGCATGGCTCATGGACAGTTAAATGCTTATAGTTGTAGTTAGAATTTATATTATTTTAAGCCAGAAAAAGAAAGGGAGATTCCTTTGGAAAGGGCTATATTATCTGTGCATGGTAAACCTGTGTTGCACTATGCTGCTTTCTCTTGTTGTTTACCTAGAACAAATACAAAATATTTTATCTGACAAATACGCTATGACTCTTGCTGTGGAGGGAGTGCTGTTTGTCACAATTCCTGCATCCTCCGAGTCATTATTTTACAAGTGCAGCTCTGAATACTAGAAGCCTGTGTCCCATAAGTTGATTGTTACTTGAGGAGCCTTCACTGTTTTTAAGGCACCTGGTCTTAGCAAGGGGTCAAAACAGCACAGTGACTCTATGGTTTTAGCTTTTGGCTAAGTAGGGAGCACATTTAAAGTACAGTGATCTTGGTTTCCATCGCCTAATCAGAATACTTATAGACAATTGTAAGAATGGAAGGTACGCAGCGCATGAAATGCAAATGGTTTACATGCAGTTTCTCTTTCACTAACGTTACTTGCTGCAGTACAATTTAGCCTTCTTGCTGTACATATCAAAGTTTATTCATTTAGATTAAACAGACTGGATTTTGCCTCTCAGGAACCTGACTGAGGCTTAGTTATGCGAGTATCATTTGCCATTCATGGGGAAAGTTAATGATGAGTTGTTAACAGACGTACTTTTAGGCAAGCTGTGAGCTTAATTTTTGCAGAGGTGCATAGCTGTGCTGCAGATCATACGTAGTCCATGCTAATACAGAGAATAAGTGAAGTTACTGCTATAAGAATATGTATATATATATATATATATATATATATATATATATGTGTATGTGTGTGTGTGATATATATATATATATATATATATATATATAAAATGTGTGTGTGTGTGTATATATATATATATATATATATATATATATATATATATATATATATATAATTTATATTAACATGTCGCTTTTAGGAACTATCTGCTGAGAAGGTCACATTTGTAATGACGTAGTTACTGTCCCCAGACACTCTTCTTTATAGCAATGAAAATATACAAATGTGGTGTGAATTTATTCAGCAGGTTCTTCATAAAGTACAAGACATAATCCTTAGCTTAGTGTTTCAAGGTTCCAAGTAATGTATCTGAGAAATTTTTATGAGCAAGAAGGAGCAATGTGTATGTATCACTGACAAAATGGAGTGCATGTTAAAAAAAAAAAAAAAAAGTATCTAAAGCTTAAAATTATATGTCAATACTTGATGATAGTAATTACTTAACTTAGAGGCTGTTTTGAGACATATGGTTAATATAATCTATTTCTGTATGTCATTGTGAAAGATTTAGACAGTGTTTATACACACATTCATGAGTGCACTCTGAGCTTAAAAGCAAGTTGCTACTCCTCTGTTTCAGTTTGCCATCATATAGTTCCTCCAATGGCAAGCTGGCTAAAAGCAAACCAACACCTTACTTTTTGATATGGATATTTTTCTGTGGGGGAAAGCCCTCCATACCAACCATCACTCATAATGCAGTAATTTCTGAGATGGTTACTTGGTGAAGAGGGCAAATCCTTACTACTGATCATACTCAACTGAAATTGTATTTCATCCCACTGCTGTTATTCGAGTAAAAGAATGTTGCTCAACTTTACAATACAGATGCATTTTCTTTGAATGCGGGTTTCAATGTTGTTTCAGTGAATGTGGGTTTCAAAGGTAGAGAAGTTTTAATGCTAAGTCTCTTTTCATTGTAAGACTATTGCTTTGTTTAGGTTTAGTAAATGTCTATCAGTGTTTGTGCTATAAAATTTGAAATAAAAGTTGTAAATGAAATCCAAATATCTGTAATCATTGTAGAAGTAAAGCATAAAACAGTATGCACACTGAGAGATTTGAACAGTGTCTATGACAAATGGGGAGAAATAGCCAAGTAATGGGACACTGGAAGGGCTGCGTGGGCAGGGGGTGGGGTGGAGTGGGTGTGGTCAGCAGAGGGGGTGGGGGACATGGGCGGGGCTTGTGTTTGCACCCCCTGCAGAAAATCCTGCGTGCTCCCTTGCCCACCAACAGTAAGATACTGTGATGTCAACAAACCAGTGACTCTTTCCTACGATGCTTCAAAATTTGGTTTTAGGTGCAGTTAGTCTTCAAGAAGACAAGCCAGTAGCCTACGTATTTAGAACACTTACCCAGACTGAGATGCAATATGCTCAAATTGAGAAAAAACTTTGGGCAATAGTGTTTGCATGTTCCAAGTTTCATGATTATATCTATGGTCAAGAAATTCAGATTTAAACCAATCATCAACCTTTAGTTACTGTTTTAAAGAAGCCTGTGCATTCAGCTCCTGTAAGATTACAAAGAATGATGCTCAAATTGCATAGGTACAAATTCAAAATGCACTGTACAAAAGCCAAACTTTTTTATCTGGCTGATATCTTATCCAGATCGCCCAGAAATACAACGGAACAGCTTGACGCAGAGAATTTTGACTTTGATGTCATGGAAGTGCATAATTTTTCTACCACAAGACTTGATGAGCTATGAGATCATACAGTGATCCAGATGTTCTTCGTGTTTCACTGTTGCAGTCATCACACTTGGGTTATCCTGTCAGGGGTAGCCCTCAGTCGGCCCAAATACCAGAGGCTTATTATTTCTGCATCAGTTTCTGTCACTCCAGGACTGATGTCAAGTTGTCAGTGGTATAAAAATAGATAGTCAACGCCATTACATCAGTCTTTCTTGCTGAGGAGCCCAAAGCAAAAGCAGTTTGCATGAGTGCCGGTCGGCCACTACCAGAGTTTTCGTTTCCGAAATTGAAGCTGAAGTCTTCTACAGCTAAGTACCCTGTTGGGGATCCTTTTTTCTTGCTCTAACCGATGTCAGAAAAAGTTATCAATTGTCTTGCCTGTGGAAAGCAAATACCACACAGAGATTTCCATTCTTACTGCATCACCTGTTTAGGCCCAGACCACGACATCCCTCGCTGCCGGTTTTGTGCTTTGCTCAACCCCTGAACTATTCGTCATCGGGCCCTTATTGTAGCTAAATATTTTTGCTCTCGATCTCTGTATTCCAAAATGGCTTTGGTAAGCCATCCGACTACCGATCTTCCAAAAAAACATAAGGATAAAGACAGAGACAGACCACACAGGTCCAAAACTGCCGACAACGCTTCCGTTAAGCTAGTCACCAGTTCCCCGGTACTCAGTGAGGCGCTTTTGCAGCCCCTAATGCCCGCTTCGATGGATTCGCAGGCCACTACAGAGACCCGTTCGGAGTCCAGTATGCCGTAAGACATTTCTTTGACTATGGAACCTACGGATGTCTCTACCTTGGATGGGTCTGGAGCCACTGTGCAGGCTCCGGCTTCTGGGGAAGTCCTTCACACTACCGATATTCAACACAAACCAACTTCTTTCATGTCTTCAGTTCTTTCTAAAACTACCGAATTTCTAAGGCCCAGAGTACGAGTTATGCCTAAAAAACTGATGACCCAAACTCAAGCTCCTGCTTCCTTGCTGCAATCACAGATGCTTAAAATGGCAGAAGACCTTATCATGCTGATTAGGGGAAGCCAGCCTTCCCCTGCTAAAAGGAAAAGAGACTTGTCCCCAGCAGTTTATCTGACCAAGAGTTCGATGACTCTGAGGTTTCTGATTATGAAGACATGCCTTTATCTGCTTATGAGGATTCAGATGCAGAGGAATCTATTCCTTCTGCCTTTCCTACAGAAGATTCTTCTTTTGGTGAAACCCTACATACTTTGATAGAGCATTTCCATTGGGAGTGCCAGGATTATCCTCAGTCCAAAAAGAGACTCGGAGAATTTTTAGATGTACCACAGCACAGACCTTTAACTATCCCTCCTGTTCTGAATGTTGTGGATGATGTCTTTATGGAATCCCGTCTAACTCCTGATACTTTACCTCCTGCTCCCAGGAAACCTGACAGGTACTACAGAGTCCATGACTCTCACAAATTCCTTTTCAAGAATCCTATTGCTGACCCAGAGGTCATCTCCCAAGGAACTAAAGGAATAAAAGCAACCACAGCTAAGAATCCCACCCCCTCAGACAGAGATTCCCGAAGCTTAGACAGATGGAGTAAAAAAGTATATACCTCTACAACTCTTGCCATTACAGCATTAAATTGTCAGTGCCACATGCTGAAATACCAGCAACATACTATGGAACTTATTAAACAAAAATGATCTACCTTCCCTGACTGTGCAGAAAATAATGAATTACAGGAACTTATGCATTCTGCAAGCCAAATCAGTAAGCATACCCTGGATTGTGGGTTTGATGCCCTAGAAGCATCCTGCAGGGCAGAAGTCACAGGTTCTATACTTAGAAGGCATGCTTGGCTTAAGGAACAGACCTTGCCAGATCATATCAAATAAAAATTATTGGACGCACCACTGAACAAAGACAATCTGTTTGGCACCAAAGCAGAAGAGGTTTTAAAAAAGATGGAAGAAAAAGCTAAGTCTGTGCAGACATACTTTTTGCAAGTCCAGCCTCCAAGATTCAGTAGGCATTGCCCCTCTAAACATTGGTCCTTTCCAGCCCCCTCAAGACCACCTCAGACTAGACCTAGGGGAAACGGACCCCCCCCCCCAGACAGCAGTCTCAGGGTATGCAGCGATCTATGCAATGGAGTACCCTCCACTTCTAAAACAGGGAGTGCTAGGCCACCCCCTTATGGAAAGAATTCACAATGACTTCTTAACTCCTCATCTCACCTCTGCCCATCTGCTCGTGCCCCTAGGAGGAAAACTTGCCTCCCATGCAAAAATCTGGGACTCCATCACCAATGATTGATGGGTCCTCAACATAGTGTCCCAGGGGTACAACTTTTATTTCCACATGCTGCCAACCCCAAAAGGGTTCTCAGACCTTCCTCAAAACCACTGGGCAGAGGCACAAAACCAAGTTCATTCCCTGCTCTCTATGAGGGCAATTCAGCCTGTTCCTGCAGAATAGATAGGCCAAGGTTTCTATTCCAGACTTTCCCTGGTACCCAAACAAGAGGGCACCTGGCAACCAATCTTAGATTTATCCATTTTAACACTTCCTGTTGGTACCAAAATTCAAAATGCTTACCCTACAGTAGCTTCTCCCTATGCTGTCCAAAGATGCCTGGTTAGCCACCCTAGACCTAAAAGAGGCCTATCTGCACATCCCAGTCAGAGACTCTTGCAGGAAATATCTACTTTTCGGAGCAGGATCTATGCATTATCAGTTCTCTGCACTTCCCTTTGGCTTATCCACTGCTCCCAGAGTTTTCACAAAATGCCTGGCGCCAGCCATTGCTTTTTGCAGACAAAGAAATATTCAAATTTACCCTTACTTGGACGACTGCCTGGTTCAGGCAGACAGTCAGGAAAAGCTGTTACAGCATCTGACATTTGTAAAGGACCTACTAACCTCACTGGGGTTCACTATCAATGAAAAAAAATCCAAACTAGTTCCCAGTCAAAAATTGTATTCCTGGGAGCAAGCCTGGGCACAGCATCCCAGATGGCATTCCTAACTATAGAAAAACAAGCCTATCTGACAGGCTATTTTTCTCAACTGGCCACCAGAACCCAGTTATCCGCAAGGAAAATCCTGCAAGCTCTAGGGTTCATGGCCGCCTGCATTCTACTAATTCCATATGCCAGACTGCATATGAGGAAACTTAAAAAGCCTTTGGTGTCAACATTCTCAGGACCTGGAAACCATTATACCTATGATACCTTGTCTAAGGAAAGATTTTATGTGGTGGGCAGCAGCATGCAACCACAACAAGGGACTTTTCAGAACCCCACCCTGCCCAGACCCTAACCACAGACACATCAGACTATGCCTGTGGTGCAAACCTGGACGGCAGGTGCTTTCAGGGCCACTGGAGCCCAAATCAAATTCATCTGCACATCAACCAAAAAGAGATGCTAGCTGTTCAGCACACCCTGACAGTTTTCAGATCCCTACTCTCTCCAGGGCCTCTACTAATCAAAACTGACAACACCACAGTGATGTGGTACATCAACAAGCAGGGGTACCCACTCTTACCTACTCTGCAGGCTAGCCATGACAGTTTAGAACACTGCTTCAGCCATGCATATTCACCTGCAAGCTCAATTCCTGCCAGGCAACCAAAACTCTCTGGCAGTCAACTTAAGCAGAAATCTGCTAGACTCACACGAGTGGCAATTAAACCACAATACCTTCAGCCTCTTGACCCAAAAATGGGGTACCCTGAAGGTGGACTTATTTGCCTCCCCCTACAACCACCAGCTCAGCAAATTCTGCACCAGGGAACCTCACAGCAAGGCCTGGAAAGTGGATGCCCTATCCTTCCAGTGGGCAAACCTCTCAATCTATGCATTTCCCCCTCTACCTCTTCTTATAAGAGTATTACTCAAAATAAGGGAGGAAAGACCAAGGGCAATCCTGATTGCCCCAGACTGGCCATGCCAACACTGGTACCCACTACTGTACAGTCTGTCACAGTTGCCTCCATGGCACCTCCCCCAGATCCCAACTCTCCTGACTCAGCAGGAGGGAGAGTTCTTACATCCACATTTGCAGACCCTGAACTTAGCATCCTGGCTTATTCCTTGACTTCTCCTTCAGTGGCCAGCCTAAGCAAGCAGGTCCTGGATGTCATACTTGAAGCCAGACAACCCAGTACTAGAAAATCCTATGCTGACAAGTGGAAAAGGTATTGCTCCTGGATCCAGACTAAAGGAGCTGAGCCAGCACAGCCCTCCTTACCTCTCATCCTGGATTACCTAGCAGACCTACTCCACAGGAGCCTATCCTTCTCTTCCATTAAAATCCATGCCTTTGCCATCTCTGCACATTACAGCACTGAGTCACCTCTCTACTCACACCCTCCCATCAAACAGTTCCTGAGAGGGGCTAACAACTTAAGGCCACCAAGAAGAGCCCCTACCCTTGCTTGGGACCTTAACTTTGTGTTGGAAAAGCTCACGCTACCCCCTTTGAGCCTGCAGCTTCCACAGAGTTACAGTTCCTCTCTTGGAAAACAGCCTTGCGTCTGGCCATCACTTCAGCTAGAAGAGTGTCTGAGCTACAAGCACTTATGGCTGTGGAACCCTTCATCATTTTTTATGCTGGCAGGGTCTCTCTCAGGACTAACCCAATTTTCATGCCTAAAGTGGTGTCTAGTGTGGCTCTCAACCAACCTATTCATCTGCCCATCTTTTTCCCCTAAACCTCAAAATAAGGGGGGGGAAGGATTCTGCACTCTTTAGACATGCACAGACAGCTCAGATTCTACCTGGATAGGACTAAGCCCTTTTGGAAATCTGCCCAGTTACTAGTCGGCTTTGCACCAGGGGCAGAGGGCAAGGCCATATCAAAACAAACCATCTCCAAATGGATAGCACACTGCATCCATTTCTGTTACAAACACCATGGGAAACCACCCGCACAGGGGGTCAGAACACATTCCACTAGGGCAACTTCAACCTCTACAGCCTTTCTCAGTGGGGTCCCTACCAAGGACATCCTGGAAGCTGCAACATGGAGTTCTGTTCATACCTTCACCAAACATTACCAACTGGTTTCTTTTCTGAATCCAGGGCGAGCTTTGCAACCGCAGTCCTGCAGGGCATACCAGCCAGCTCCAACTGTTCTTGACTGCCTCCACCCATTCCTCAGCTTTGGGAATCAACCCAAGTATGATGACTGCAACAGTGAAACATGAAGAACATAGTACAGTTGTGTACACTTACCATAAATGTAGATGTTAGTGTCTTCAGTGTTGCAGTCCTGGTTTCCCACCCTCCATCCCCCTTGTCTCTCTCTCTCTCTTTTCCTCACTCTTTACAGGGCTATTGGTATTTACTTTCTAGTGGTGGTGTTACTCCACCATAACTTAGCTCCCTATTGGGGGCTCCTGACATTTGGGGCAAGAAAAACTGATGTAATGGCATCGGCTGCCTGTTTTTATACCACTGACGACCTGACGTCAGTCCTGGAGCGACAGCAACTGATGCAGAAATACCAAGCCTCTGGTATTCGGGCCGACTGAAGGCTACCCCTGGCAGGATAACCCAAGTGTGATGACTGCAGCAGTGAATGCACTCAAACATCTGCATTCATGGTAAGTGTACACAACTGTACTTTTTGCAGAAGCTCAGTCAATATATCCATGTTGGATGGCTGTCAAAGCAATCCAGTGTACCACCAGAAGTGCAATCTTACTTTCCTTACAGAGTTGAGTTGTTGATGGAAGATGGCATTATTTTCAAAGTCCCAAAATTGTTGTTCCTGCTTCCTTACAATAAGAGTATATCCAGCTTTTGCATCGTGGTACCTGGGTTCCGAATCTACTAAGAGAAGAGCGAGAGGACTAATATTTTGGACTTCTCTAGTGAAAGACATTAATAGAGTACTTTCTTCCTCTTCAGTATGTAATAGTACTAAAGCGCATTCGCAAAGAGAGCCACCTCATCTAAGTCAAATTCCTGATCTACCATGGTCAATTATAGCTACTGACATATTCAAATGGAACAATCAACATTACTTAGTACTGGTAGACTCTTATTCAAATTGGTTCGAGATCAATCTACTACCTAATCTAACTTCTACTACAGTCATTACTAAGTTGAAATGCCATTTCTCAGTCCATGGCAGTCCACAGAAATTGATCTCTGACAATGGTATGCAGTTCACCAGTCAATTGTTTTAGAAATTTGCCAGAGAATGGGAGTTCGTACATGTTACTAGTAGTCCAGAGTATCCGCAGTCGAATGGACTTGCTGAACGTCTGGTACAGAGTGCAAAGCAATTACGTGAAAAGGCAAAGCGTGATAATACTGATTTTATTTTTTTCAATTACTCAACCTCAGAAACATACCCAGTGACGATATACTTGGCTCACCTTCTCAGAGAATTCTGTCTAGGCAAACCAAAACAACATTGCCTATCAGTTCTAGTTTATTGAGGACTAAAGCTAAGAGCAACCAAGCCATCAAAGCCCAGTTATCCAGAAGCATTCTTTCCAAAAGTCCAACTATGACAAGTCAAGCAGATTTCTTCATCCATTGAAAAAAAGGAGACACAGTGAGGATACAAACAGTGAAAGGTTTCAACTGGATCGGTCAAGTAGTGAGTATTTGTGCAGAGCTGAGATCCTATTTTTTTAAATCCGAGGGTATGGAGTACAGGAAAAATCGTAGACATCAACTTCCTGTAGCAGAACTGATATCACAAAATCATACCTGTGATAAAGACTCCAACTCTCAGAGCAATCCAGATGATATTCCTGTTGCAGAACGTGTCTTGACTTTGGATACTGTTCCATCAGATGATGTTCATCGTGCATACAGCTGCAGTCATAACAGAGGGGTTCTCCTGCCATCAGGCGGGTCCTCGGTCGGCCGAATTCCAAAGTCTAGGTCCGGCGTCGGTTGTCGTTGCTTCTTCCCTGACGTCAGTGCGCCAGGGGTATAAAAGAACCAGCCGACACCATTTTCTCCAGTCTTTCTTGCCACGCGGTGCCCGAAGCAGAAGCAGTTCGCAAGTGCCGGTCGGCCAGCTCCTGAAATTATGAAAATTTTGCAACCGAAGTCTTCTTGAAAGCTAAGTACCCCGTTGGGGAAACTTTTCTTGCCTCAGACCGATGTCAGACAAAGTTAATAATTGTATTTCTTGTGGGAAGCAAATACCGCATAAGGATTTTCATTCCCTCTGCATTCCTTGCTTAGGCCCAGACCACGACGTCTCGGCCTGTCGATTTTGTGCTACATTCAACAAACGCACCATTAAGCGTCGGGCGGAGTTCGCCCAGCACTATTTTGGCAGAAAATTTAACTATATTATGTCGTCGGATACTCCGACTCCAGTTTTGTCTAAAAAACGCAAAGATAAGGACCGACACACGAGGTCCGCGGCCTCTACCGACACCACGCCAAAGCCGACTACAGGTGGTCCGGTTCTCAGCAAGGTGCCTACGCAGCCCCTGCCTACCGACGACACTTCATTGGCGGTGTCTTCTGTGCCCGAGGTCGCAGGCTCCTCGGCCCACACCCCGACTACAGATACCGAAGCCACTTTTGGTGGTGAATCTCAAAATGTAGACAGGTCTGCCTCCTCTCAAGGTGTCTTCAGACCTTCCTCTTCTTTTTCTATCAAGTCTTTCACTAAGTTTAAAGCAGCCATGCATTCTAAGAGACAAGCTCCACAGGGCCCTTCTCCAGGCCCCATGCCTAAAAAACAGATGCTTAAAATGGCTGAGGATTTGATTACTCAGGGGTTCTCAACCCCCCCCCCCCCCCCGGACAAAAGGCCCAGAGTGGAGGAAGAATCCCCCTCCTCTGACCAGGCCTCCATTATTTCAGAGCACTCTGATGAACAGGAACATTCTTGCTCCCCTTTTGAAGATTCTGATGCTGAGGAGTCCATTCCCTCTGTCTCCCCCCCAGAGGATTACTCATTTGGGGAAACCTTGCATACCTTAAGAGAACACTTCCACTGGGAAGGCCAAGAGTACTCAGATTCCAAGAAAAGGCTTAGGGATTTTCTCTTGCTACCCCAGCACAGGCCTCTGGCTATACCTTCTGTCTTAGACATACTAGATGATGTGTACTCGGAGGCCTGCCTTAACCTGGATTCTTTACCTCCAGCCCCAGTCAAGCCTGACAGGTACTACCGGGTTCCTGACTCATACCAATTTTTATACAAAAGCCATGCGGCTGACCCAGAAACTATCTCACAGGGTCCCAAGGGAATTAAGGCCTCCACTGCTAAAAACCCATTACCTTCCGAGAGAGATTCCAGATCCTTAGAAAGGTGGGGTAAAGAGGTATACACCTCGGCCACCTTAACCATGAGGGCATTAAACTGCCAGTTCCATATGCTAAAGTACCAACAGTTTCTGTTATCACAGTTGAGAAGTAAAATGTCACAACCTGAACAACCAGACTTGAAGGAGTTGCAGGATTTGATGCATAGTGCAGAACAAGTGGGTAAACATACCTTGCAATGTGGTTTTGATGCTCTAGAGGCCTCGTGTAGAGCTGCTGTTACGGGATCAGTCATACGTAGACATGCCTGGTTCAAGGAGCAAACCTTACCAGATCATGTCAAAGCTAAATTACTAGATGCCCCTCTGCAAAAGGATGTGTTATTTGGTGTTAAAGCTGAGGAGGTATTAAAGAAAATGGAGGAAAAGGCTAAATCAATGCAAACAGTGAAAGATTTTCTACAGGTACAACCTCCACATTTCAGTAGAAATTGGCCTTCCAGAAATTGGTCCTTTCCAGCCACGGACAGACCCCAAAGAGGTAGATACAGGCGCCCGAGGGGCAGAGGGCAATCTCAAGGATCGTTTAGAGGCAGACAATGGCAAGCTCCTACACAAAGAGGTGGTGAGGATAGTTCGCAGCCATTCAGAAAGCAAGCCCAATGACTTTCCCCTTTGCATGCCAAGCAAGGCTCAAATGGCAGCACCCTTAGGCGGAAAACTGGCATTATTTTCAAAAATTGGCATATTGTCACAAAAGACAAATGGATCCTGGACATTATAAACAGAGGCTACAGATTCCATTTTCACACCCTTCCAAAAATGAGAGGCATGCCAAACCTGCCACACAATCAAAGGGCAGAGGCACAAAGACAAATTTCAGATCTCATGGACATGAAAGCTATTCAAGAGGTACCTACTGAAGCACAAGGTAAAGAGTTTTATTCCAGACTATTCCTGGTACCAAGATAGGGTAAAGATTGGAAGCCTATTTTGGACCTATCCATCCTAAACACATTTTTACTGCACAAAATTCAAGATGCTCACATTACAGCAGCTTCTTCCCATGCTGGGCAAGGAGTCTTGGCTGGTAACATTAGACCTCAAGGAGGCATACCTGCATGTCCCAATCAGACAAAATTGCAGAAGATACCTCAGATTTCTTGCAGGTTCAACCCATTATCAATTCTCTGCATTGCCCTTTGGCTTATCTACTGCGCCCAGAGTATTCACGAAATGCCTGGCATCAGTAATTGCCTACTGCAGACTTCAAAGGATACAAATATACCCATATTTGGATGACTGCCTGATCCAAGCGGACAGCAAGCACATACTTCTGAAACATCTGGCTTTTGTAATAATGTTGTTGAATTCTCTGGGATACACAGTCAACAAAAAGAAATCAAGGCTACAACCCTCTCAGAAAATAATTTTCCTGGGTGCCAACTTGGACACAAACACCCAGATGGCCTACCTCACGCCAGAGAAGCAGGGGCAACTAACTCATAGGTTCATAGGTTCATAGGTTCATACTAGGCTATCTGCCCGAGGGCATTTACAAGCCTAGCCCATAGTTTTGTGGCTTACGCCACCCCTTTAGTATGGGGAACTATACCCATTATTTTGCTGTGCCTCTGTTGAGCAGTGACACTGAGGTAATCCCTGGGGTATATCTGCGATCTCCCATTCATTGGTCAAGATTTCTCTTGAACAAGGCCAGCGAGGTGCTCTGCCTCACATATACCGGGATTTTATTCCACAGCATAGGGAGTCTTTGGGTGATGAATCTATCCCTCCAGCACGTCCTATTAATAGCCGTGTCGAGGTTTAAGTCTCCCGCCTTGTGGCTCTGACGGATCTAGATTTTTGAGGTGAAGCATATTCATCAAATCTGGGTTTGACATGGCCTTGTATGTTAGGCAAAGGTCACCTCTGAGCAAGTGTGTTGGCGACTGAATAGAGCTGGAGTTCTTTCAGTCGGGCAGCATAGGACAGATGTTTGAGACCCTTTATCCTTTTGGTGAGGAACTTTGTGGCCTCTCCAGCTGCTGCAAGTGTCGGGTCAGATACATTCCGAATGGGGCATTGTACTCAATCATTGGTCTGATGAGTGATGAGTATAGGGAGACTATGACCTCCCTTGATCTAGATGAGAATCCCTTCATGATAAGGTGGGCAATGTAGAAGGTCTTCCTAACTACTTTAGCTACATGGGTGTCGAATGACAGACTACTATCAACCTGGGTCCCCAGGTCCCTGATAACTTCTTCTGTACTCAGTGGATTGCCACCTATTTGGTAGCTAGGGGTAACCTTGTTTTTCCCGAAGGGTATGACTATGCATTTTTTGGCATTTAACTTTAGGCCATGGCTCTGGCACCAGTTATCCGTTTCTGTGAGACCCTCAATACTTCAGAACTCTAGCAAATTTCACCAGGCTGACCTCAAGGAAAATCCTGCAGGCTCTGGGATTCATGGCATCTTGCATCCTACTAATCCCATGTGCAAAGCTGCATATGAGGAAACTTCAATGGTACCTGAAAAACCTATGGTCTCAACACAGCCACAGTTTGGAAACAATAATACCACTAATTCCATGTCTTCAAAAGGAATTTCTGTGGTGGGCTCAAGCATGCCAAACAAACACAGGTCTCCCATTCTGCAAGCCTCAAGCAAATCAAGTCATCACAACAGACGCCTCGGACTACGCCTGGGGGGCGCACATGACAGATTGGTGCATTCAGGGCAAATGGTCCCAAAAAGAAAAGCACCTTCACATCAATCAAAAGGAAATGCTAGCAGTAATAAATGCTATTATGGCTTTCAAAGACCTTCTGCATCCAGGTCAACTATTGATAAGGACAGACAACACCACAGTAATGTGGTACATAAACAAACAGGGAGGAACCCATTCATACCCCCTGTGCAGGCTGGCCATGTCACTTTGGAACATGGCTCTGGAATTACAAATCGAACTTCAAGCACAGTACTTGCCAGGCAAGGAAAACAAGCTGGCAGACAACCTAAGCAGAAATATGACAGATCCACACGAATGGAAGTTGCATCCTCAAATTTTTACAGAGATAGCTCAAGCATGGGGAAGGCCAGACATAGATCTCTTTGCCTCCCACAAAAATCACCAATTGACAAAATTCTGCTCAAGGACTTTTCATCCACAGGCCTGGAGAGTGGACGCTCTCTCTTTCAGTTGGACAACAATGACAGTTTATGCCTTTCCACCTCTTCCTCTGCTGCCCAAAGTTCTATTAAAAACCAGAGCAGACAGACCAAAGATGATCCTCATTGCTCCAGACTGGCCAAGACAGCACTGGTACCCACTCCTGAGGAGCCTGACGCATTCCCCTCCATGGACCCTCCCTCTAATGCCTCTTCTTCTGACTCAGCACAGCTTCAAAACTCTTCACAGTCAGCTAAAAACACTCAATCTGGCCGCATGGAAGATTCCTTAACATCACAACAGATCCTACTCTCCAAGGAGGTGCAGGATGTCATTTTGGAAGCCAGAAGACCATCTACTAGAAAAGCTTACTCCACAAAATGGAAACGGTTTTGTGCCTGGAATGAGAAAAAGGGCCAGAATCCTGGAAAACTGAATTTACCTCAAATATTACAGTATCTAGCTGAGCTGCTAAGCAGTGGACTTTCATTCTCCTCAATCAAAATCCATGCCTCAGCCATTTCTGCAGAATACAACACTGATCCACCTTTATTCTCTCACCCCCTCTTAAGACAATTCCTTAGAGGGGCTAAGAATATAAAACCCCCAAGAAACAACCAATACCTGCTTGGGATCTCAATTTCATTCTAGAAAAGCTGACCTTGCCTCCTTTTGAGCCAGCTGCCTCAACAGATTTGCAATATTTGTCCTGGAAAACAGCTTTCCTTCTGGCTATCACCTCAGCTCGTAGAGTATCGGAACTACAAGCCCTCATGGCTGTGCAGCCTTTTATCATCTTCCATCAGGACAGAGTTTCCTTACGAACCAACCCGTCCTTTATGCCAAAGGTGGTATCCAGGGTAGCTTTGAATCAGGCTATACACTTACCTACCTTCTACCCTAATCCTCAAAACAAAGGGGAGAGACTACTACATTCCTTGGACATCCACAGACAGCTGCGTTATTATTTGGACAGAACAAAGCCTTTCAGAAAATCAGAACAGCTCTTTGTGTCCTATGCTATAGGAGCTCAAGGGAAGCCAATTTCCAAACAGACCATCTCAAAATGGATAGCCCACTGCATACGCTTTTGTTACTCTTTTCATGGTAAATCTGTACCTGCAGACAGATCTCACTCCACAAGGGCCACAGCTACCTCTGCAGCCTTCCTCAGAGGAGTTTCTACCAAGGATATTTTGGAAGCAGCCACTTGGAGTTCTGTGCATACCTTCTCCAAGCACTACCACCTACCATTATACTCCAAAACTAGAGCAGGCTTTGCCACTGCAGTCTTGCAGGGCATTCTGGCTCCTCCTAATTCCACCTAGTGCCTACCACCCCTTTCTTAGCTTTGGGATTCTACCCATCTGTTATGACTGCAGCTGTATGCACGATGAACATAGTACAGTTTTGTACCTACCATAAATGTAGATGTTCGAGTGCTAATACAGCTGCAGTCCAGGTTTCCCTCCCTCCTTCCCCTCTTGGGACAGGCCTATTGGCTAGCACCTTCTCATACAACCTGATTGGGGTATTCTTTTATGGTGTATTTGCTTGCAACTACTGTATTTTGATTATATTGCATTGCTTTATTACACAAATTTATGTATTGCCTTCCTTCTGGGGGCACCTGACATCTGGGGCAAGAAAAACTGAAGAAAATGGCGTCGGCTGGTTCTTTTATACCCCTGGCGCACTGACGTCAGGGAAGAAGTGACGACAACCGACGCCGGACCTAGACTTTGGAATTCGGCCGACCGAGGACCCGCCTGATGGCAGGAGAACCCATCTGTTATGACTGCAGCTGTATTAGCACTCGAACATCTACATTTATGGTAGGTACAAAACTGTACTTTCCCAGTGTTCCTAAGATTAAACAGTCAGCAGAGACGATCCCAGTTGCTAAACCAGATCCCAAATTTTATGTCACACGATATGGTCGCATTTCAAATGCTAGTGTGAAATACACAGAACTCTCCAGTTCATCTGGTGGAATTGGGCATCCTGAGGCAATGGCACAACTGCCTCATGTATACAGACAACCCTGTCCTCTTACCTCTAGACACAAACACTTGTGAGAGATGCAAATACACAGCCAGACTGGAGGCTAAGCGCTCTCAACCCATGACTGTAACAGACAGTCAAGAGGAGGAGAGACACACTAGCATCACACCACCAGTCACACATGGATCTACAAAACAAGCACCAGCAAAACATACACATAAATACACAAAAACATATTCGGAGGCACTAGGTACCAATCTGAAAAAGAAAAGGGGCCCTCCAAAACAGACAAGCAAGCAACCTGCACCTCCAAACACAAGCCAGAAAACACACAATTCACCTCAGCAGTGTGCCTCACGACAGCCCCTAAGTCAAAACACCATACCCAACACGCTAGTAATAGGAGACTCTATAGTAAGGCACACAGATGTTCCACTCACCAGGCTGAACAAGGAGAAGGTTACTGTCAGCTGCCTGTCGGGTGCTAGGATCCGCCACATAACACAGGCACTTAGGTCACTCCAGAACAAGTACAAGTATGACGCTGCCATTGTACATGTTGGTGTGAATGATCTAAGACGTACCTCCCTGGACTACATGAAAAGAGACATTGAGGAGCTCTCTGATCATGTAGCCCAAGCTGGTATGACCCTGACCTTGAGTAGCATACTACCTTCACCTAGAATGATGCCACAATACAAAGACAAAATGATCAGTTTCAACAATTGGCTAAGCTTCTGGTGTCATTCTGAGGGGATCCAGTGTCTGTCTGCCTGGGATGACATGATAGACAAGCCTCGCTGTTTCGCCAGAGATGGTTTGCACCTGTCACCCCTAGGCTCTTGCCGTCCCCATAGTGCCTTTTTTAGGCAAGGCTCAAAGGACAAACCAACTACCGTAACCAGCACAGGTAACCAAAAACTAAGGGTAATGCTACTCAACGCCAGAAGTCTCAACCTCAAAATGCACGCACTCGAGGCACTCCTCAGTATGGAGAAAATAGATGTTTGTGCAGTGACGGAAACCTGGTTCAAGGCTCCAGAGAGCACCCCAGCCCTACCAGGTTACAATTCATATCATACCTTCCGGCCTCAGTTACCGGATCACAGTACAAAGGGCGGAGGTGTATTTATATTTATCAGGGATACCCACATCTCCAGGTTAGTGGCGCAGCATGATGCCCCAGAGATCATCCATGCGCAACTATCAGCAGGCAAAACCACATTTCAAGTCGTAGCCTGTTATAGATCGCCCACCATGTCCCAAGATGCTCACCCAGCATTCCTTGAGGCATTGGAAAATATAAAGGTCCTACCCAACACCATAATTTTGGGTGATTTCATCTACCCTGGTATAGACTGGGCGAACTACCAAAGTTCTAACTCCTATGCCCAGCGGTTCATAGAATTTATAAATTCAAATGCCCTTGAACAACTGGTATGTTTTCCCACTAGAGGGGACAACATATTGGATTTAGTCATCACAAATATGGGCGCCCATTGTACCACACCCGTGATCACTCCCTCTCTGGTCAGATCAGACCACAAACTGATAACCCTGGACATCCTCACCCCTCCACCTCCCCCAGTCAAAGAAACCATCGTAAAAAACCTTTCCAAAGCAAACTTCAAACTACTTGCGTCATAAGTGGAAAGCTTCACTATTCCCTTGCAGAAGGATAATGATATCCGGGATGCAGAATCCTACACCAAGGCACTTTATATACATCTTCAGGATTGCATGGACCATGCTATCCCAAATAAAACCAAGACTCCTAACTCAAGCAAGAAGAAACCAGTCTGGTAGACCCCGGCCATAAGCAAACTATACAATAAAAGGAGGAGACTTCTACAAAAAAAGGCCAAATCTCAAGTAGAAAAATCATCCTCGATCAGCATTAGTAAGAAATTGAGGGCCCTCATCAAGTCAACTAAAGCCAATTTCGAAAAGAAAGTTGCCAAGGATGGCAAGGATAACCATAAGGCCTTCTATGGTTACGTCAAAAACCTAAATGGCAACGCTCAGGTCTGTTCTGAGCTAGTACAAAATGGAACAAAATACACTGACCCCACTGACATTGCCAACATCTTGGCTGACAGGTTCAGTGCAAATCCCCCCCCCCCCTCACCACCTGCAGGGCCTATTACTATTCCAGGGGATTGTGTAACTCCAATTATTACTGATACGTTGGTTAATAAGGCTCTATCTAAAGCTAAAAACACTGCCTCCATGGGACCAGATGGTGTCCCGGGCTGTGTCATACGCGAGCTCCAAAATGAATTAACCCTGCATCTGAATACCCTGTTCAGTCGCAGCCTCTCGACACGATATGTGCCCATAGAATGGCGCACAGCAACAGTGGTTCCGCTGCACAAGGGTGGGCCTACAACCGACCCTGGGAACTACCGACCAATAAGCCTGACCAGTCTGATCTGGTAGGGCAATGGAGCGAATCATTATGGAACTCATAAATGGAGAGATTGGGAACCTCCAAACACTTGACCCCACACAGTTCGGTTTCGTCAAGGGCAAGGACTTCTTTGAGACAGTTACTCAGGCTATAGATAAGGGAAAGGAGGTACACACGGCTTACCTTGACCTTGCTAAAGCATTTGACACCATTCCCCATTCTGGTATTATTGATAAACTCACCAACCTGGGCATAAACCCTTATGTCACAAGATGGATCGTAAACTGGCTCTCAGACAGATCCCACAAAGTAAGAGTAGTGGGAACTATGTCCGAATCCAGACCAGTAACGAGCGGTGTGCCTCAGGGCTCTGTCCTGGGGCCCCTCCTGTTTGGCATCTACTTCTCAGAAGTACAGGCAAGCACTGAAGGGCTGTAGCTGACCAAGTTTGCGGACGACTGCAAATTGGGTGCTGTAATAGAGTCTCCGGCCGACATGGATATCCTCCAGAAGGGCCTTAATGAGACTGATGCATGGTGTCAAAGCCATGGTCTCAAGCTAAATGCTAAAAAATGCGTAATAATCCCCTTTGAAAAAAACAGAGTACCCGCAAACTGCCACATAGGAGGTAACCCCCTGAAATCTGAAGAAGTAATAAGGGATCTAGGGACCCAAGTAGATAGTCAGCTTTCCTTTGATAACCATGTTGCCAAGGTGGTTAGAAAATCCTTCTATGTGACCCATCTGATCACGAAAGGGTTCGCATCAAGATCTAAGGATGTAGTGGTGCTCCCCTACTCTTCCCTCATCAGACCCATTATTGAGTACAATGCACCAATTGGGATGTACTTGGCCAGGCATCTCCAGCAGCTGGAGACCACAGAGGTACCTCACTAAGAGGATTACTGGCCTCAAACAGTTGCCCTATGCAGCACGATTGAAAAAACTAAGGCTTTTCTCTGTTGCATACCGCCTTCTCAGAGGCGCTGTCTGTCTAACATACAGAGCCATGTCCAACCCAGAACTGTTGAACATGCTCCATCTTAGCAAAACCAAATCTACTCGAGCTACACGCTCTAGGGATATAAACCTCAGCACGGCAATGAATAGAACATGCTGGAGGGATAGATTCCCTTCACAAAGACTTCCGTTGCTATGGAACAAGGTCCCGATCTACATAAGACAGAGCCCCTCACTATCACTCTTCAAGAGGAACCTTGACGAGTGGATGAGTAACAGAAAGTTCACACCAGGGATCATACCAACAGCTCTACTAGATAGGGGCCAAGGGTACTAGCTGCTAGATCAAGGGCCTAGGGAACTAACCAAAGGGGTGGTGAATACCGCACAACGTGGCTGGGCTAATATATGCCTTCAGGCAGATAGCCCAGTACCTACCTATGAACTTGGACATAGTTGTATATATGTATCTTGCTTTGTATAACTGCATGATGAAAATCATTTCTATGTAAATTACATATTCATTACTATCAGTGACAATGCCTAACTTATTTTCTTAAAGAGGGAGGATTTAGAATAACAGGTGTGTTGTACCTTTAAGAAGCATTTCCTAGATCTGTGTGTGTGTATAAATACCAAGCACGTGTTACCGTCAGTGTTATTTTAAAGGTGCACCCTGAATATTAACATCTATGTGCATGATAGCTAGTTATAAAGTTAAAGTTACGTAACCTCATGTATGATGTTTGCATACAATAAAGCTGCTTGAACAAGAACCCACGATGCTTGCTTGTTTTATTGTGATCTAGCGAGTGACAAGAGTGGAAGGAACTTTGTATTTTTGAGTGTAGGTCAGAGAAATTGTCAGAGGTTGAGTTGATAGTGATGTCATCAGCGTATTGTATAAGAGAGGAGTTAGGGCATGAAGTATGCAGATTGTTAGTAAAGATGTTAGAGTAGTGGCCCAAGTATAGATCCTTGGGGTACACCTTTATTAACAAGGAGAAAGGGTGAGTAGGATTGGAGTCATGTGACAGATTGTTGTATGTTGGTAAGGTAGCTTGAGAACCATTTCAGGATACAGTTAGAGATATTAAGAGTGAATAGTGTAGCATCTGCAACAGTGTACTCTATCTGAATAACTGATTTAAAACCTAAGGTGCATTAAAATGACTGTTCAGACCCTATAATAATAGTAGTAGTATAAATATAATATATACTGACAACATACACAAAATAATAAGTTGGGATTCTCTGCTGCTGTTTCAAGGGCATAGCAGGTCTGGAGTTGTAGCCCCTGTGTTGTACATTTGAAATTAGATGGGAAGTGAAAGCAGGAAAATAAGATGTGAGAAAATGTAATAAAAGCAAAGCGTAACTTAAATTCAAGTACTTTCATTCTGTGTCCTAAAAAGTAATAGGCAGATGTAAGGTGTAAAAACAGTCAAAGTAATACATTAAATTTTATGCACGTTTTGCTGCTTGTGCTACAGTTTGCAGAAATAAATCCAGTATAACAAAGTTAATACTAAGCAGTATTGCAGTTCGCTATTCTCTGTACTGTACGTTCTGTGCACAACCAGCCGTGTAAACAAGATAATTGACGGCACATAAACGCCTTCAGTACATTGCTAGCAGTATGCCTTCAATGCATCGCTAGCATTGTCAAATGCTGCTGATAAAGTATCAGCCTACATTTGTACTCTTATTTCTTCTGCCAAAACAGTAAGTCAGTTGAACAATATTCAGTGGTTGCATGTATTTCACAAATGTTTATAATGGAATGAATACTTCAGTCAAATCAGTTTGAGCATAAACAGTTGCAATTCTGCCGCCAATATACTGTAATGTCTTCAAAAATACAATGCAGCTGAAATCTGGCTGGAATCAGCAGAAACAAATAACATGTAAGCAAAGTTTTATACAGAGCCAAATTATCAGGGGAAATAACCTACTATGGGCTGAGGACACTGCTACTGGATGGAATGCATATTTCCTAGCAGCTGTGATTGTTTGAATTGGTGCCTTTCTGCAGGAAAGTGAGAGGGGAAGCCAGGCAGAAATAGTGGATGTATGATGAAGACTGTCAACCCAACGGCAGAGAACAGCCTCTTGCTGTAAAAACAATTTGCATTTCAACGGGTAAAGAACAATACACAGATGTTCATTTGAGAATTAAATGTAAAAAAGAAAGATTTATTCATAGTGGAGTTGAAATAAATTTGAGTATTTAAAGTAATGACATCATAGAATGCACATCATTATTAACCTTTAAACTTTGTGTGTGTTAGAAATACCAAGTTAGAGGAATGGGGGGCGGGGTTTAAAAGTCCCTAGGCAGCTGATGGTATAACATGGCTGCCAGATACCTTAGAAATGGCCTGAGAAGCCCTTTCTTCTAGTCAGAGAACCAAGTCAGCATCAAAGAAGAGGATGGTTATCCTGGCTTTCTGAGTTTTCAAGCCAATCTGCTGGAGATGGGGTCCTATATCTGATAAGACATTACCTTAGTGCTGTCAAACATGAACAAGTGGAAGGGTAGGCCCATTCCTACCATAGTTACAGGCTTTCCATCCAAGCATGGAAGATGTTGCAGAATTCATAAATGACCCTGAGGTCTTCATATATTTTTTCTTAGCAGAATCCTGTGGCAGAGCAGCTAAATGGCTACCCATGGGAAAGAAAGTTAGATAGGATCACTTTTCCTTACCTTATCCCCAAGTGGGGTGCACCAGATATAAATTTCTACTCTTCCACACTCAGCAGGTAGTTTGAAGAAGTTTGTTTCCCAAGCATATGTAGGAATTTGAAGCTTTTTCCTTCAGCTGGGCAAGTTTGTTGCTTTGTTTTACCTTCCAGTTCCTTTATCTTGTCCCCATGGTGATCCAGATGGCAAGAGAGGAGAGGCCAGAAATGCTATTGATAGCCCTCCTTTTTTGAGTTTTTAACTTCTGGTATTTAAGCCCCATATTTGAGCGGGTTTCTGCTTGTTTGAACCAAGCTTAACTTAGGTGAGCTACCAGCCAGAACTCTGAGCCGAGATACCAGATGACGAGAGGCTTTCGACCTTCCCAAAAACTGTAAGTTGCCTGTTTTTTTTTTATTGTACTGTTTACTGCACATTTTATTGTGTTCTGCTTATTTAATACTGTACTTTAATACTGTAAACTAAACTGCACTGTTTGTATTGCATTTGTCTGCCTTACTGTTTGTATTTCATTTGTCTGCCTTACTGTGCCTGTTAAATTGCATTATGTTGCTGTTTTCACTGTCTGCAAAGCTTTTAGTTTTTGCTATTTTCATTGTTTGCAAAGTAATTGTTGCTACTTTTCACTGTTTGTTCCGTTTTCTCGCCAAGCACCGTTTTAAATAACGTATTTGTTTTCTGTTTAAAACATTCTTTAGTATCTTCTTGCTGTTTTTTCTGCTGTTTAAAACATGATGATGTTATGTGATCCTATCTCGCCTACATTCTGACTGATGGGTTCGGAGCCGATCCCTCGGCTCCGACTCGGCACGCTTATGCCAAAGAGCGAAGTCTCTAATTGGCTGAGCTTACTATATCCCAGGATGCACCACTACCAGTCCCCCAGATCTCGTTTGCCGCTAACCTGCGAAGACGTGGTCTCGAGCTGGCTGAGCTGAGTAGTTATTTTAACTAACTTTTTCTGTCAGTTTTTTGCTGTTTTTTGTCTTAAAAAGCTGTTTTAACGGCTATTCTTCTCATTGTGTGTGTTTGGATTTGTTGAAGATTTGTTGTGTGATTGGGTTGAGTTTGGTTTAGGCCCCCTTTCATCTAGGGCCTTCCCGGTCAGTCAACCCTCCTAAAACCTTACAGGGTTTTCAAAGTTCCCTGTCATTTGCGCTTTTAAGCGATAACTGTAAGCCTATATTTAGGTGTCAGTCAGTAAGTCAGTAATTGTATTTTTCCTGTCAAAGATTACTGAAATTGTCTTACCATAATGTCTCAGAATCCTAGGCCTTCGGGTTTTAAAAAATGTACAAAATGTAGTTTCAAAATGTCCATCACAGACGATCACTCGCTCTGTGTGTATTGTTTGGGGGCAAAACACTTACAGGAGTCATACAGCGTATGTCACGCTTTTTCCTCAAGGGTCCTCCAGGAGAGGAAAAATAAATTGATTCTTAAGGGGTTAATTAAACCTTCTTTTGAAGAAGCCTTGGCATCCTCTCCTTCTCTGGCTAAAAAGAAAAGGGCGTCGGTTCCGACCAGTCCGTCGGATCCGACCGCCAAGAGACATAGGCAGGCCTCTCCTTGGCTCCAAGGACTTCGAGCCGAGGTCGAACGGTCTGCCTCGATGCCACCAGTATCGACTCCTCTGGCTTCGGAGCCGATGGCTGGGGCATCGAGGCGGGTCACCTTCGCCGGCTCCACTGGTCTCGGAGCCGACAAGGGTCGCCCGCCAGACACTTCCTCCTCGGCGCCAAGTCCACCTCGCACCGATGGAATCTGGTGTGTATTCCTTCGGCGCCGATAGTCATCGAGTCACCTCGAGCCGGTCCCCTAGTCCTTTGGGGCCGTTGGAGAGGCCGTCTCAACCCGTTCTGTTTCCTCTCGGTCTTCGAGGATGTCAGATTCTGATATAGACAGGGTGCTCCAAAGACTGTTCCAGTCCCCAGTCTTCCAAAAATTTGTTTCGGTTCCGACCCAGTTGGCTTCGGAGCCGATGACCCTGGCCCACCCCATTGCCATTCCTCCTCCGACTGCTTCGCTCCGGAGCAGGTGCTGTTGGAGCCGGTGGAGATCTTAGGGTCGGCTCCGACCCTTACTCCAACCCGGGCCTTCGGGTCCGAGTTTGGTACGCGGACTTCTTTGGCTGGACCCGGGGGTGATGTTTCGGGACCTATGCTTTCGGTTCCGAGCCTCCCCCTCGGTGCTTCGGCTGCGGGACTTCCGTCGGCTATCATGGCTCCGGGGACCGGACACTCCCAGGATTCTGGGGGTCCGGCTTTCAGAGCCATGAGGAGTGCTTTGGCCAAGTCCTCTTCGGCCATCTCTCCGGCTTTACCGGCACCTTCCCTGGGCGTGGAGACTGGGTCTTTGGCAGTTCCCCTGTCCGTAGTCAGCGGAGCCCCGGGGCCTGAGGTTACCCCCATTGGGGGTTCCTCCTGAGGGTTCTTCGGAGTTGTCTTCGGAGGAACCCCCAAGGAAGAGATCGTGCAAGAGGAAGCACGTGGACTCCCCAGAGTCTATTACATCAGACACTGATCTTGATGATGCAGAGGGGTCCCCTAAGTCGTCCTCGGATGATGTCTCATTTGCAGACATCTTAGAGATCCTCAAACAACGAGGCGGCTGGATATCCAAACCCCCCTCTGCTGATGAGTCAGTGCTCCTCAAGGCCTTTGGGGCTCAGCCCTCCACCTCCTGGGTGTCTCCGCCCTTCGACGAGCTTCTGGATTTAGTTTGTCGGCGTGGAACATCCAGATACCGTGGAACCAGTCCCTTCTCGTCCAAATAAATTTTTGTCTGCTCCCCGAAGGAGTTCCTCACTAAAGGCGTGGCTGTAGATGCCATGGTGGTGGCATCTGCTACACAACAGGACGTGGCAGAGGCTTCAACGTCCGTCCATCCTCCTAATAAGGAGTCTAGGAGTATGGACAGGTACGGAAGCGCACCCTGACTTCAGCGGCCTTTACTTTAAGGTCTCTGAATTATTTGGCACATTTTACCAGGCTTCAGTGGGACCTGGTCAAGGAGTTGTCAGATTCCTCTCGGTAACCTACCTGAGCAGCTAGCCCAGTCGGTTAGCTCTCAGTTGGCTATCCTTACGTCAATTTCTAACTCGTCCATGAGGCTCATTTCCTATGCGGCCGAAGGGCGGGTAGAGCGGCAGGCACAGGCGTGGCTCTACGGGGACAAGCCTGGCTCCGCTTGTGTCAGTTTGGAGGCCTTCAAGTCTTCCTTCCGACGCTCCCTTTGATGGGCCCTCCCTGTTTGGACCCAAGGTTAAAGACACCCTTACCCGCTGTGAGCAAGAGGGAAAAACTTTATCTGCCGTAGGTGCCCGTTATTCCACTCCCTTTCGGCCTTACCCCAAGGCTAAAGGAGGGGGGAAAATGTGGTTCCGCAAATCTCGTAAGTTTTTCTCCCAACAGCAGGAAGATTCCCCTTCCAGAGGCAGAGGACGGGGAAATTTTTCAGGGAGACGCCATCCCAGAGGCGGCAGAGGGCCCCGCAATTCTGGAGACCGCGAGTCCTTCGTGGCTCTTCAGCCTCCCACACGTCATGAGGGATTGCCCGGCTGTGCTGCTCCGGAGCCAGTCGGGTGTCGTTTTGCCAAGCACCTAAAAGCCTGGGAGTCAATCACTCAGGACAGATGGGTGCTTCGGATCATTGCCGGAGGTTACACCATCCCATTCACATACTCGCCCCCACCATCCAAAAGAATCCCGGACCCACCACCCAGTCAAAGGGAAATGGCAGCCGCAGAAGCTTTACAGCTGCTAGAAAAAGGAGTCATCCAACCGGTCCCCACAGACCAGATCGGATCAGGAAATTACTCCAGGTTCTTTTTAGTGCCAAAAGACAGGGGACCTGAGACCAATATTGGATCTCAGCAGACTGAACCAATCCGTCACGAAATCCAAATTCAATGGTCACGTTACAATCCATTCTCCCATTGTTGGAGAAGGATGTTTGGATGTGCTCCATAGACCTCAAGGACGCCTATTATCACATACCGATACATCAGGCGTCCAGGAGGTATCTGCGCTTCAGCCTGGGAGTCAGTCATTACCAATTTTGCGCTCTGCCCTTTGGTCTCACCACAGCCCCCAGGGTGTTCACCAAGTGTTTGGCAGTAGTGACGGCTCACCTGAGAAGTCTTGGATTCCAAGTGTTTCCCTATCTGGACGACTGGCTCCTGACTGCCACCACCAGGCATCTACTAATGGACAACCTCAAAGCCACCATCTCCTGGGTGTTACCCTGGGGATTACATTCAATTGGTCAAAGTCTGTCTTGCTGCCCTCTCAACGCATAAGGTTCATAGGAGCAGAGATAGACTCAAGATTGATGCGCGTCTTTCTTCCTGCCGAAAGGATCCAAACTTTACAGGGCCAAGTTCAAGCTCTAATCTCGAGATCCAAAGCCCCAGCCAGGATGGTTCTACAAGTTTTAGGCTCAATGTCTGCCACGGTTCTTTTAGTTCCTCTGGCAAGATTGCACATGAGGATTCTTCAGTGGCTATTGTCAACTCAATGGTCCTTTCAGGATCTTCCCCTCAATCATCACATCATAATTACGGAAATATGCAAACGGGACCTTCGCTGGTGGCTTCAGACATCCAATCTGAATCAAGGAAGCCCCTTTGTTGTTCCCTCTCCAGTGGTTACCCTGACGACAGATGCCTCCCAGATAGGGTGGGGGGGGCATTGTCTGGGCAGGCTAGTTCAGGGCTCCTGGCTTCCAGACGAAGCTCTTCTCCACATCAACGTGTTGGAGATGAGGGCTGTACTTCTATCCCTACAGGCCTTACACAAGTTTCTTCCTCAGGGCATCATCGCCATCCACACAGACAACATGTCGGTGGTCTGGTATCTGAACAAACAAGGAGGGACCAGATCTTACCCCTTTGCAGAGAGGCCATGAGAGTGTGGGAATGGGCTGTAGCTACCAACCGCTTCTTGGTAGCGACCCACATTCCGGGAAGGTCAAATATATTGGCAGACAAATTGAGCAGGACAATTCTCTCTCCTCACGAGTGGTCTCTAAACCAAACAGTAGCAACTCAGGTTTTCAGGAGATGGGGGACGCCGTGCTGCGACCTATTTGCAACTCCACTAAACACCAAGTGCCAAAGGTTCTTCTCCTTGATCCCACATCAGGGAGTACCAGCTATGGATGCTCTAGCACAACCTTGGCCAACAGGGCTACTTTATGCCTTTCCTCCGATTCCACTTCTCTCCAAAGTCATTCAAAAAGCTTCTCAATTGGGGTCCGCAATGATACTGATTGCCCCATACTGGCCTCGTCAGGTATGGTTTCCTTACCTGAAGAAGCATGCGGTGGACGATCCGTGGACTTTAGACCTAATTCGGACCTGCTAATTCATCAGTCGGGACATCAGCATCAGTCCCTTCGATCTTTGAAATTGACAGCTTGGCTCCTCCACTTCCGACTTTAGTCAGAAGTCACACACTAGACCCGAAGTTGTTCACATTTTATCTTCGCCCACAAACCCACCACTAACAAATTGTACCTCAGTAAGTGGAAGAGGTTTGCTATCTGGGCTCAACTCAAGGGCTTAGACCCTATCACTGCTCCTATCCCAGAGGTTTTGAAATTCTTAACATCCCTGTTTAATCAAGGATCTTCTGTCTCTACTATTAAAGTCCAACTAGCGGCTATCTCTAAATTCCACGAATCCATGGGTCCTCCATTGATGAGCAGCAGACTATGCAAAACTTTCATTAAAGGTGCGGGCCTGTTAAGACCCCCAATTTGTCATCCTGCGCCTCCGTGGGATCTTGATTTGGTGCTTCAAGATTAACATCTTCCCCTTCGAACCGGCTGCTACATGTGAGTTAAAATATCTGTCTTGGAAAACTGCCTTCTTAGTTGCAATTACTTCTGCAAGAAGAGTTTCAGAGCTTCAAGCCCTGTCTATTAAGCCACCGTACTTGATTTTCCACAAGGATAGAGTATCACTTAGGCCTAATCCATCCTTTGTCCCAAAGGTCTGTTCTAGTTTCTGTCTCCAACAATCTCTAGAGCTACCAGTTTTCTTCCCAAAATTCTCCAATGAAGCAGAATACACTCTCCATAAATTGGATGTTCACAGGCAATTACGCTTCTATTTAGACAGGACTCAGCAACTTCGTAAGTCAGACCAGTTGTTTGTGTCCTTCTCAGATAATAAATTGGGTCAAACCATCACAAAAGCTACTATCTCCAAATGGATCAGAGATTGCATAACTCAGGCTTATTCTTCTTGAATAAGCAACTTACAACATCTATCAAAGCTCATTCTACCAGAGCTATGGCTACTTCTATAGCTTTTCATTCCAAGCTCGCTATATCGGAAATTTGTGCTGCGGCTACTTGGTCCAATCCGCACACTTTCATTTCCCACTACAAATTGGATGTGGCATCTAAAGGACGAGCATCATTTGGTTCCACGGTACTCAGGAGTGTTTTCCAGTGAGACACCCAGGATTCAGGTGTTAGAGTCGCTGTCCCATCAGTCAGAATGTAGGCGAGATAGGATCACATAACATCTTTTAGTTATGTACTCACCATAACTTCAGATGTTTGGGATCCATCTCGCCTACATTCCTAAAACCCACCCTCCTTCCCCCTGCCTTGGAGATCAGAAGAGATTGAACGGTTTTGAGTTTTACTGTTTATCTTGTTTCATCTGACGATGTTATATAAGCAGGGCGTGCATGTGTGCATGTATGCGGACAAACTAGATCTGGGGGACTGGTAGTGGTGCATCCTGGGATATAGTAAGCTCAGCCAATTAGAGACTTCGCTCTTTGGCATAAGCGTGCCGAGTCGGAGCCGAGGGATCGGCTCCGAACCCATCAGTCAGAATGTAGGTGAGATGGATCCCAAACATCTGAAGTTATGGTGAGTACATAACTAAAAGTTAAGTTGTCTATCTCGCCTTCATTCTTGCTGGATGGGTTCGGAGCCGACCTCGGCTCCGACTCGGCCACTCTAAAAGCTCGAGAGTTGGTTCCACCGGCTCGAGGCTCCCCTTATATCCCACAATGCTAGTCATGAGTTACCTCAGATCTCGTTTGCCGCTACAGCGATCGAGGTGTTGGTTTTCTACCGGCTTCTTGGTAAGTAAACTTTCAGTAAAGTTAGGATACTTAAACCCCTTTATTTTTATTTTTAACTACATTTTCCCTTAGTTTAGTGGAATTCTAACCCTTTTTTCACAAAAATCCCGTTTCTTCTCCACAAGAACTTAAAAGTTCTCCCTCGGGCCTTCAGGCCTTCCTTCCATTCCCTAGTGGTGTGTGTGTGTTGCTTCTCTTAATTAAAACATATTGATAGTTGTTTTATTTTTGAGTTTTAAAAAAATAAGATAAGGTGTAATCAGTGTGTTTGACTGAGTGTGTGTGGTTACACTTTCTTGTTCTAAGATGTCTAAAGACACAAAGGTCTCAGGCTTCAAGAAGTGTGATGCGTGCTGTCAGAAAATGTCTCTGACAGACGGTCACACTTCTTGTGTCTACTGCCTGGGGCCTTTGCACCTGCAGGACTCCTGTGCTGTATGCCACGGCTTCAGTCCCAGGGTCCTGCAGGAAAGAAAGAACAAATTGATCCTAAGGGGTCTACTTAAGCCTGAGGATTCCCTCTCTGTCTCTGGGAAGCCCTCCAAGGCTTCTAGGTCCTCGGCTCCAGCTTCTGAGCCGAGACCTAAGGCTACTAAACCTACGTCTGCATCGGCTCCGGCTGGAGCCGATGAGTCTACAGCTTCTGTGGTTCCCTCGGCTCCGGCTGGAGCCGAGGTATTAGATTCCCTTGTCGGCTCCGACCAGACCTTCGGAGCCGACATCTAGGAAGAGATCTAGGTCACCATCCCTTGGCTCCATTCATTCGGCTCCAGCATCTCCTCTGCTGTCTGAACGGAGCCATAAATCTCACTCCTCTAGGTCATCGAGGCTGTCGGATCATGACCTTCAGAGGGTAGTGAGTCGACTTCTTAAGTCCGAGGCACTGGCCCAAATGCTTCAGAGCCCGACTCATCAGTCGATGCCTGCCCCTGTCCATCAATATATTCCTCCTCCGACTCCGTTGAGCTCGGAGCCGGGGCGTTTCGGAACCGAGACGGTGGTAGCATCGGAGCCGATACAGATGTCTTCGGCTCTGTCGTCGGCTCCGATTTCTTCTTTCGAAGAATCTCGGCGCCGGACTTCCCTCGCCGGCTCTGAGGGGGTGAGTGGCATCGGACCCTTGTCCGACCCCGCTCTTCCTCTCGGAGCTTCGGCGCTGGTGAGTTCGGCTCCGACATCGGCCTCGGAGCCATCACTGTCGGTGCCGAGGGAGGTTCTCAGCTTCTCGGAGCGGGGACCTCTGGCTCTGCCTGACAGGGGTGCGTTCGAGGTCATGCGGAGTGTTAGAACCTGGCTCTACTCCACAGTCGGCTCCGTCCGCCCCTCCCTCTACGGTGCCTCAGGTCAAGTCGACTCACTCCCTCATCCCGGACCGCAGAGAGCCAGCTCCTCAGGAACCCCCTGTGGGGATCTCATCCTCTTCCGAGGCCTCTCCTGATTTGGCAGAAGAGCCCCCTCGGAAGAGAAAGTGTAAGAGGAAACACATTGACTCACCTGAGTCCGTCACCTCTGACACAGATTTAGAGGATTCCGAGGGTTCCCCCCGTTCCCCTTCTGAAGATGTCTCTTTTGCAGACATTCTAGAAATCCTCAAACAGAGGGGAAATTGGCCAGCCCTCAACCCTTCGGAGGATGAATCTGTGTACCTTGAGGCGTTTGGCTCTCGTCCTTCCACCTCCTGGGTGTCTCCCCCTTTGACCCCCTCATGCAGGTGGTAGCTAAAGGCATGGACGGCTCCTGATTCAGTGGACCCCACTCCCAGGAGACCCTCAAAATTCATAACGGCACCAGCAGACAAACAGTTCTTGACAAAAGGAGTTTCTGTGGATGCTATGGTGGTTGCTGCCGCCACTAAGAAGGAACTAGCTGATCCTTCAGTACCTGTCCATCCACCTAACAAGGAATCTAGGTCCATGGACAGGTACGGGAAGCGGATGTTCTCGTCAGCGACATTTGCTATCGTCGCTGAACTACCTATGCCATTTTACTCGTCTTCAAAGGGACTTGATCAAAGAAGCGAGTGATATGTTGAAGGATCCTACAGCTGCGGGTTTTCAAGATAAGATGAACACTCAGCTGGCTACCCTGAACTCCATAGCCAACTCCTCCATGCCTCCTTTCTTATGCGGCTGATGGAGCGAGCAGGGCGCAGGGACAGGTGTGGCCTTACGTAGGCATGCCTGGATGCGGCTATGCAATTTTGGACCCCTTTAAAACGTCTTTCACTAATTCCCCATTTGATGGATCATCTCTCTTTGGTCCTCAAGTGAAAGAAACCTTGACTAGGTGCGAGACTGATGGCAAGACTCTTTCTGCCGTCGGAGTCCGTTTTTCTACTCCTTCTAGGCCTTACCCCAAAGGCCAGAAAAGTGGGAAAATGTGGTTCCGTAAACAATCTCAAGGGACTTCGCCTGACGACAGAGTCGGTTCCCGCCAGAGGCAGAGGCGGGAATAACAATGGTAGACGCCGCCCTCGAGGCAGGGGGTCCGAGAACCAGGGCAATCCAGAAGCCTTCTCTGATAAGCCCTTTCAGCATCCCTGAGGTGTTGCCCGACTGCCCACCTTCGGAGGCAGTCGGGGGAAGATTGTCACTGTACCCAGAAGCCTGGCTATCCCTGACTCAAGACAAATGGGTACAGTCCATCATTTCCGAAGGCTATTCCATTCCCTTTCTTCGCATTCCAAACCAATCAAAAAAATTCTTTCCAGATGTTCCACCCGCTCAAAGGGATCTAGCGGTTTTGGAAATTTCAAAGCTGCTTGCGAAAAGAGCAATTCAGCCAGTTCCAGCAGACCAGCAAGGATCCGGAATCTACTCAAGGTTCTTTTTAGTTCCAAAGAAAACAGGGGACTGGAGACCAATTTTGGATCTCAGTATCTTGAACAGATCAGTCAAGAAAACAAGATTTCGGATGGTCACGCTGCAGTCCATCCTTCCCCTATTGGGAAAAGGAAACTGGATGTGCTCTATAGACCTTCAGGATGCGTACTATCACATAGAAATGAACAGACGCTCCAGAAGATTCCTCCGCTTCAGGCTGGGAACCAGTCATTTTCAATTCAGGGCCCTGCCCTTTGGTCTCACCACTGCCCCGGTGTTTACCAAATGCATGGCAGTGGTAGCTTCTCACCTGAGATGACAAGGATTCCAGGTGTTTCCATATTTGGACGACTGGCTCCTCACAGCTCCCACCAAGCATCTCCTTCTGATGGCCAGGGATTACACTTTTCGCATTTGTCAAAAGTTAGGCATTTCAATAAATTGCGAAAAGTCTGTTTTGTCGCCTTGTCGTACTATTACCTTCATAGGCGCAAAATCTAGACACAGTAGACATGTCTGCGAGACTAACAGATCAGAGAATAACAGACATACACAAACTGGTCTCACTCCTTTTCAACAACAACAGAATCAAAGCCAGGTTAGTTCTGAAAGTGTTGGGAATTATGGCGGCCATACCTCTGCTTCCATTAGCCAGATTCCACATGCGAATCCTTCAATGGATGCTCTTTACACAATGGTCATACCAGCAACTTCCAATGTCCCACACCATTATGATCACGCAGGCGTGCAGAAATCATCTCATGTGGTGGATGTCTTCCCTCAGCTCTTATTGGGAAGACCCTTTGTTCCTCCCTCCGGTTGCTACTCTGACAACGGACGCCTCCCTGATCGGGTGGGGGGGCATTATCAGGGCAGGACGGTCCAGGGCACATGGCAACCAGACGAATGCCACTTGCACATAAATGTTCTGGAGATGAGAGCAGTGCTTTTAGCGTTGCAAGCCCTTCAAGACTCTCTTCCCTTGGGAACGATTGCAATCCAGACAGACAATATGTCTGTAGTGTGGTACATCAACAAACAAGGCGGAACCAGGTCCTACCCCTGTGTCGAGAAGCACTCAGATTGTGGCAATGGGCGATTTCTTCTCAGCGGTTTCTGATAGCAACGCACATCCCCGGGAAGTCCAATCAAATCGCGGACATGTTGAGCAGAGCTATCCTCATGCCTCACGAGTGGTCTCTGAAAGACTCTGTTGTGAGAGAAATTTTTCTCAAGTGGGGTCAGCCTTGCTGCGATCTTTTTGCTACTCCCCAAAACAGCAAGTGCAGAGATTATTTCACTCTATTCCCTTTACCAGGCCAACCCAGCAGAGACGCTCTAGTCCAAGTTTGGCCCCGGGAACTTCTGTATGCATTTCCTCCCTTCCCACTAATCTCTCAAGTGATACAGAAAGCTATCGCTCAGAAGGCCTCGTTGATCCTCATTGCTCCTTACTGGCCTCGACAGGTGTGGTTCCCCTTTCTACATCAATTTCTATTGGAGCGACCTTAGCATCTGGACCTAGTTCCAGATCTTTTGATCCATCAGTCGGGTCAGTTTCATCGCTCCCTCCCCTCTCTGAACCTCACTGCTTGGTTCCTCCAGTTCCAACCTTAGCCAGGCTTCCTCAATTATCTCACTCTGTTCGAGATATTTTGATAGCTTCCCATAAATCTTCCACTCGGAAGATTTATTTGAGTAAGTGGAAACGCTTCACATATTGGGCTCAAGGAAGGGACATAGATCCTTTCACTGCTTCCATCCAAATAGTCCTTGATTTCCTAGCTGAACTCTTCCATGCAGGTTCATCTCCTTCTACTCTTAAAGTTCAATTGGCAGCTATTTCTAACTTTCATGTGGGTATTTCTGAGTCTGCCTTAATGTCCCACAAGCTTTGCAAAGCCTTTTTGAAAGGAGTTTTTCTTCTCAGACCTCCTATAAGAAATCCTCCTTCTCCTTGGGACCTAAATTTAGTTCTTACTTCTTTGATTCTTCCCCTTTCGAACCTGCAGCCTCCTGTTCTTTAAAATTGCTATCATGGAAGACTCTCTTTCTGGTAGCTATTACTTCAGCTAGAAGAGTTTCAGAACTTCATGCACTCAGCTGTCGACCTCCTTATCTATTGTTCCATAAGGACAGGGTATCCTTACGAACCAACCCGTCCTTTTTGCCTAAGGTAGTCTCGACGTCAAACCTAAATCAAAGCATTGACCTCCCTGTCTTTTTCCAGAATATTCCAATAGGTCTGAACAAAAATTACACTGGCTAGATGTTCATCGTCAGTTGAGGTACTATTTGGATAGAACAAAACAATTCAGAAAATCTGACCAGCTGTTTGTTTCCTATGCAGAAGGCAGAAAGGGACTTTCAGTTTCAAAGGTATCATTATCTAGATGGCTAACATCTCTGATTTCCCTTGTTTATGAAATTAGACACCAAAAGCTGCCTAATAAACCTAAGGCCCATTCCACCAGAGCTTTGGCTACTTCTTTAGCCTTCCAAGACAGACTGCCTATTGACACCATTTGTGCAGCGGCTACTTGGGCTACTCCTCACACTTTCATTTCTCATTATAAGTTGGATTTAGCTTCTAGGCATAGAGCTAACTTTGGTTCCACTGTTCTCAGGAGTCTGTTCCGTTAGGCCACCCGGGACAAGGTGCTAGGGACGCGGTCCCATCCAGCAAGAATGAAGGCGAGATAGACAACTTAACATATAGAAGTTATGTTCTTACCATAATGTTCCATGTTAGTTGTCTTCTTCTCGCGTCCCACCCTCCTTCCCCCTGGCCTGGACAGACCTAGAGGAGTTGTGATTGTGACCTCTCTTTCTACCACCTCTTTTATTAGGCATATGCTGTTGCGCATATTTCCTGGATGAGGATATAGGTCACCCTTCTTTCTCCCTGGTTTTAGAGGTGGACTTTGTTTATAGTTATTCTGATACTATTATAAGCTGGGGTTAGCTTACAAACGAGATCTGAGGTAACTCACGCCTAGCATTGTGGGATATAAGGGGAGCCTCGAGCCGGTGGAACCAACTCTCGAGCTTTTAGAGTGGCAGTCGAGCCGAGGTCGGCTCCGAACCCATCCAGCAAGAAGAAGGTGAGAAGAAGACAACTAACATGGAACGTTATGGTAAGAACATAACTTCTATTTTTTTACTGTTTCCCATGTACATTATTGTAGCTAGTAGCTGTAGTACAGTCCATATGCAGGTTTGCTGTATCTTGGTTTGCTTGTAGTGGCTTTCGTATTCTGAGCACATTTTGCAAGCCATCTTTGATTGGAAGGGGCCTTTCTACACACTTGTGAGAGATGTGTGCTGATCGGAAACTGTCTGGTGAAGGGTGATTGGTCTAGAGCTTGGAGTAAGCACTCTCAGTGGTTCGTTTGAGTTTTTTAAACTTTTCTTTTCTTTTTTTTTTTTTTTTTTTTTTTCCTTGAAGTTTTTAGCTTTTGGTATTTAAGCCCTGTGTTAAGAGGGTTTATGCTTGTTTGCAAATTGTGCAGTACCACACTCCGTGACGCAGTTATGCTCCATAGCCAGACATATAGATGCAGTCTAAGAAGTAGAAGTTGGTAGTGAGCTGTGACCTTCTAAACCACAAGCCAAAAACCCCATCAGAAATACCCATCTACAGTGCACCTTCTAGATCAATCCTGAAAGCACCCCTTTTGTGATAACGGTTCTTCAAAAGTAGCATTATGAAAAATTGGACTACCCTTATTCTCCTGCCAGCCTTTTTGACTTGGGTCTCCTGAGAGAGTGTAGCAACTGCCTCATGTACACTGACAACCCTCTACTAATAACTCACTCTAGTACAGAGTGCGAGAGATAGATCTAAACCAAGAATCTTGAATCCCTTCTCATTCACACTTGAAACAGTAACACTGAAGAAGTTGCCAACTCACCCACCACTACTCAGGCACAGAGTACCACTACTCATACACACAGTATGCATCCATTGCATAAGTCGGCATGCACGGAAGTTCTCTCAAAAAACCTACCAAAACACCAGAGACCTCCAAAACAAGAAACTGCAACAACTAACACAGTTCCCACAGCACCAAAGACACATAGCAACACCAGTGTCTTGCCTACCAAGCCCTTAAGGCATAACACTCAAAAAACACATTTTCTTGTCATTGTAGACTCCATAGTGAGACACACGGATTTCCCACTCACCAGGTTAGATAAGGAGAAATTCAGAGCTGCCTGTCCAGTGCCAGGATTTGTCAAATCACGCATGCACTCTGGACTCTGGCATAGCTCATGTTGGAGTGAACGACCCGAGACATACTTCACTGGACTATATGAAGAGAGACATGATGGAGCTCTCAGAGTATGTGTCCCAGGCAGGTATGTCTCTAGCTTTGAGCAGCATATTACCCTCAACTAGAATTATGCCACAGTATAAACCAAAACTGATTGATTTCAATAATTGACTTAGTTTTTGGTGTCATTCAAAGAGGATCCAGTTTTTGTCAGGCTAGGATGACATGGTTGGCAAACCTCGCTTCTTTGCCAGAGATTGTTTGCACCTGGCACCACTAGACGTTTGGCTGCTGGTAAAGGCTGTTGCCTCCCCATAGTCCCTTTTTTTAGGCAAGGTCTCAAAACCAAAATTGCCAGCCATAACAAAGTAAGGGTTATGCTGCTAAACACTAGGAGCTTAAACCAAAAGCTGCACACCCTGAAAGCACTTCTATCACTGGAGGATGTAGATATATGTGCAGTCACAGAAACCTGGTTCAAGCCATCAGAGAGTGCTTGCAAGGGTACAATGCTTTCCACACATTCAGACTGCAAAATGAACCAAAGGAGGCTGTGTTTCTATCTGTATTAAGGATAAATTCACCTCCCAACTAGTTAGACTGGACAACTCCATGTAGTTACTATTGAAGTAAACCAAGCAGTATCTTAAGGTCCCATTCAGTTAAAATCACAGAAGAACAAAAAATAAAAGTCCAGGACCAAACACGACTTACAAGGTTTCAGAACTTTAATAAAAAAACTTAAAAACAGACTTAAAAATGGTACGAACTTAAAACATACTTAAAAATGGTGAACTTCAAAATGGTCGAACAGCTTATATATATATATATATATATATATATATATATATATGTACACACACACATGCACACACAACTGGTGATGTTATATTGAAAACTGAACTAGCAGAGATAAAGTGGGTAATTAGGCTCAAAGCTCATATACTGCCAGGCCTTAATGACATTGTCCCTTTAAAACTTTGCTGAAACACAAGGATAATTGTATCTGATTTACATAATATGTCATGTGACTGTTTTTAAGTACACAAGCTACTTTTAGTGTTGTTCTTAGTGTTTAACGCCTGAGGAAGCCTCTAGGGTGAAAGTTTTTAACTTGCGTTTGTATTGGAAATAAATGTTTGTCATGGTTCCAGTGACTTTTTTTTTTTGTTTTAATTCATTATTGTGAAGTCAACTGGATTTGCTGGTGGTTTATTTGCTTGTTTTGTGTGGATTCTAAACAAACTAAAACGTGAACTAGCATCACCATTAAGTACCCTATTCAATTACAGCCTAACCACTGGCTTTGGACCTGCGGAATGTAGAACAGCAACAATTATTCCCCTCCAAAAAGGTGGCTCAGCAACAGACCCATAAGTCTGACCAGCCTCATCTGTAAAGCCATGGAACATATCATCAAGGACCTCAGAAATAAAAATATAAGCAACCTCCAGACCCTGGATCTGATCCAGTTCAGCTTAGACAAGGGCAGATCCTGCCTGTTAAACCTGGTGGATTTTCCAAAAATGTGACCAGGGCAGATCTGTGCACACAGCATACTTTGACTTGGTAAAAGCCTTTGACACAGTCCCACACTCAGGCATTGCTGATAAACTTAGCAAACTGAATGTAAACCCCTTTGTTGTAAGATGGGTTGCCGAATGGCTCACAGACTGGTCACACTATCAAAGTGGGTGACCCCACATCCACCAGCAGACCTGTCACCAGCCGGGTGCCACAAGGGTCAGTGCTGGGCTCCCTACTCATTGGTATATACATCTCAGAAGTTCAGACCAAAAGTAAGGGGCTGTGGCTGACCACGTTGGTGGACAGCTGCAAACTGGATGTAGTTATTGAATCCCCATACAATGTCAGTATACTTCACGAGGGTCTTCCGCAGACCAATGACTGATGTCATAGACACGGTCTCAAACTGAATACAAAGAAATGCATGATCATTCCCTTTGGTAAAAACAGTGTCCCTTCACACTATCAGATTAACAACAATACCCTATGTACCTACGAAATGGTAAGAGATCTGGGATCACAAGTAGACTGCGACCTTAACTTTGACCACCATGTGCCTTTTGTAGTGCTTTCTACTTGGCACACTTGATTAGCAAAGGCATCACCTCTAGAGCAAAGGAGGTTATAACCCCTCTATACTCATCACTAATCTGGCCCATAATTGAGTATAACACACCTTTCAGCATGTACTGTACAAAGCACCTGCAGCAACTGGAGAGACCTCAGTGGTTTCTAACTAAAATTACTCCAGCACATGCCTTACACAGACAGACTGAAGTCCCTGTCACTATACTCAGTATCGTATAGACTTCATAGGAGAGACTTATGCTTGACTTGCAGAGCAATCTCTTACCCAGAAGTAATTAATTTGCTGCACATCCGTAAATGAAACGAGACTAGAGCTACCCATTCCAGAGACCTAAATATGGCCTGCGACTTGAATAGGACATGTTAAAGGGATGGATTTGTCTTTCAGCAGCTGCCATGTCTTTGGAATAGGCTGCCAGTTCATGTGAAGCAGAGCACCTCTGCGACACTGTTAAAAGGAACCTGGACAAGTGGATGGGGCACTGTAAATTTTTACCAGGGATAGCACCCACAACCCTCCTGGACATGGGCAGTCATTACTAATTACAGTCCTGGGTATTGACTAGAGTATGGTAATTACATTAGGATGAAACGGCTTGACTTTAAATGACGTCCCAGTCGATAGCTTGGGTAACCTCCTATGATATCCAAACCTGCACACCTTCAACCTGATAGATTGGATGATTTAACTATGCTATACCTTTCAGCACCTAATTTCAGAAGTTACCATAAGGATCACATGGAAAGCTAAGAGACCTAGTACTAGGAAGTACTACTTAGCGAAATGGAAAAGTTTTTGACCGACAAGCTTCACTTTGTTTACATTTAATGCACTATTAGGAAGTACAGATTCTTGAAGGCGTATTGTAAGCATAGCTTATCTATTATTGTAAGGTCAGACACATAAAGAGCATGACACTGGTATAGTACAGCTGCAGAAGAGATTAAGGCAGCACAATTTCAAGCTAAGTAAATATAAATAGCTCAAGTGCTGAAATCAGTAAAAGGAAAACGTCTAAGCATTTAGTAAAGGTGTTAAGGCCATTATATATTAGAAATTTCTAGGGATGGTGTAATGTTTAACAAAATTTATATGTAATGTATCTGAGCAGGAAGAAAGTTTTGAAATGCTTATGAAGTTAGTTACAGATGGCAGCATTAAATACTACGATCTGATAAACCAGATTTAACTAGTCCTGTACAAACACTGTAACTGATGGACTGGACAGTGAAGGCACTTAATCTCCATGGTAACAGTGAGAACTCTGGGTAGCTCAAGCTCTTCTGAACCATAATCAAATGCTCTCAGCTAACTCTCAAGATCTCGTTGACACCAAGTGCTTCAATGACTCTCAGGATTAACCTGAGCATGTTCTCATTCATTTAAAGACAGATGACTGCTTTTCTTATATTAGTTTGCTCATTTTACTCTAATATATTGTTAGATCACAGTTTCTAAGTAGTCTTCATTAAAATATTTCTTCAGACTTTACCCCATTCTGCTCCCTCCTTGTAACCCTCCCCTTCCCTCATCAGTTATTTAAAAAAAAGATCCTTTAGTGTGTAATTGCCTTTCTGCCCTTATATTCTGGCTATTCAGGCATAGTTGTGGTTCAGTGTTTTATTAGATAGTATTTTTTGTTAGTTACTGTCATTAGTTAAGTAGATAGTATTAGCAAAATGGATGATGATAACAAGGCCTCCACATTTAAAAAATGTCAACAATGTGCTCAAAAGATCCCACCCCACGACCCACACTAGTTTTGCACTGTGTGTTTTGGGGTTGGGCAACTCTAATCATATTGCTTGATGTGCAAAAAGTTTAATTCTAGGACTGTCCACATCAAGAGGAATAAATTGGTGCTAAAAGGTCTTCTGAAAGGAGAAAGACCAAATGAAAAGAAGACCAACACCAGTAAAGGCTGGACTGATCACCTAGAGAAAAGATGACTGGAGGTGTCAGACACCATCTGTTTTAAAGAAGCTTTCCCCAGCTAAAGTTCCCCAGTAATAACTTATTTTTCTGTATGGCCAGCACCATCTTACATAACCACTCCCTTGTATCCTAGTTCTGTCTAAAGACGTGTATCTTTGAGGCAGTCTGACAGACATTACTCTGAGGAGAACAAGTTTATCCTTGGAGAAGGATCTTTTAAGAGATCCTTCCTCCTGTATCACTTTGTCTGCATTCTTTCACTCTTCTATATCCTTCCGTAGCCTCACACAGTTAGATTTGGTACAAGATGATGACTGCTTTTGTGAAGGCTAAGCTTCAATTTGGTGTTCACTGTGCCACTTGGTGCCCAGGAAGACAGGAGAAGCTACCCAAGCCCTCCTTCATTACAGTTCCGGCCCGGGCTTAGTTTTGGCACCCAGAGTATTGAAACCAGTAAGAGATCCTGTGCCAATGTTCTTGGAACCCACAGGGGTTGGCCCAACTGTGTTGGTGCCGAATGCCACTAAGCCTGAAAGGATAGCACCTCACTGTCCCTCTTCGAGAGAAATCTTGATGAGTGTATGGGAAATAGAAAATTCACCCCGGGAATCACTCCAGTGTGGCTCTACTCAACAAAGGCACTAGGAACTAAGGTTGAGTGGCACGATACCAGGGTAATCCTGTGGGCTAGGCTTGTAAAGGCTCCAGGGCTATTAGCCTAGTACACACCTATGAACCTATAGGTACCAAGAGTCTGGTGCAGACTGTTGTTCTGATGTTTTTATGACCAATGTTTGTGTCTACATTCTGTGTTCAGTTTCTCAGTGCTGAAGACCACTATGGTGGCTTCTGTGCCAGAGTTGGTGTTGCCAGCTGGTGCTACTCTTTATCTCTTTTTAGTATCTGTGCTGATGCAGTCTATGCCTGCATTTTTGGACATGCTTATTAAGGCAATAGGTCAGGTGCAGCAGAGATCTGCTCAGATCCTCCAGCAAAAATAGGTAATCTGATGTCGGTCTTCATTTATTCTTGACAGTTGGGAATCTATTCCAGTCCTTGGAACTGGCTCGGCCATTATACAGCTCATGTCAGCCAAACACTCTCGAGTCAAGTCCCTACCCATAATCTCCCTGTGTATATTACCTCAGATCTCGTTTGTAGTTCTGTCAGCAAGACGCATCAGCCTTCTCTCAGCTAAGGGTTTTTCTAATTTCTATTTTTATTGAGATAACTTTAAAAATTGCTACTACTTAACTCTTTTCTTTCTCTCACTATCTTTATATCCATATATCTATATAGTTGTATACTCCTCTACTCTTTTTCTTCTAACCCTTTTTGGGTTTTCCTTTAGTACCACCATTCGTACTTGCCCCTCTTTACCTCAGGTAATCTTATCTACCATTGTGCGCATGATTGTATCATTGGACATGTATTTTTCTTTTTCGCCCTTTGACAAGTTTAAACTTGTCTGATAAACAGTCCATTTATGATAAACTGTCTAAAGGAACGTCAGGATTCAAACATTGCCAAGACTGTGAGAAAAAGATGCCCAATTCCGACAGGCATCTTTCGTGCATCTACTGCTTAGGCACACCTCATCTGGATTTGGATTGCGACTTATGTAAGGGGTTCAGTCAGAGAACCTTAGCATAGCGCAGGAATAAACTCTTACTAAAAGGTTTACTTAAATCCCTTTTCAGCGAAGCCTTGTCCAAGGCAGACACCAAACAAGACCTACCAAAGAAGAAAAGCCATTTGGCCCCGACTTCACTCTCGGTTCCCTAGGCTCCTAAATGTAAGTCCTCGGTTCTGCATCCTTCGGAAATGACAGCTAAGGTTCCGAAACTTCAACCTAGTGCCTCCTTGGCACCGTTAACATCAATGGTGCCATCAACACCCTTGGCACCAGCCTGTGTACATTCTGGCTCGGCACTGACTTCACCTACTGCTCAACAGACATTTACATCAGCACCGATACAGCCACAGCCCACCATCTCTGCGCAGATGCCTATATTGGAAATATCCAGGACAAGATATTCCCCTACCATAGACCCCTACATGGGACAACTACCAAGTCCTTTCATCAAAAGACAAGAGTCTCCTTTGGCCCTTTCAGTATGGTCTTCCAAGAGTCTATCAGAGTTGGATGTAATGTTGGTGGATCATCTATTGCTGGCCAGAGGTATTCCTGCCCCTTCACAGGTCCCTCTCCCACCTGGATTGGAGACTTTTTTTCCGGGGACTCCTACTTATCTTCCTTTGACTTCCACTGCAGTTTTAGAGACTAGCTCTTTGATATCCCTGGTGCTGGTGCTTTGGTGCCATTAGGTGTGTCCACCTCGGCACCGGAGGTTGCTCTGACATCGTTGGTTCCTACCACAGAATCGAGTCTCAAGGCCTTGATCCCTCCATCGGTTCCGTGGTTGCTGGGTCAGCACCTAGTTTGGGTATGGAGCCAGTCTCGTTTCCAGGAACTTTGACAGGTTTGGGTCCTTCCCTGGCTCCAATTCCTCGGAGTGGAGTGTGACCTCTGTTCCAAGGTGGTCCTCCTCGGTTCCAGGCTCTCAGTCCTCTTCAGGGGGTACCGCCTTTTGGGTTATGGAGAGGGCTTTAGCCTCCATAGGCTCCCAGCTGACCCCACCCGCATCAGAGTGCCATATTTCCATTTCCACTGTTCCAGAGGTGACACCAATCTCTACGACAGGACAGCAAGCACCAAAAGTTCAAGTTGCCCAGTTACAGAGTCCCTCCTCTTCAGAGTCCTCTGCAGAGATTCACACTAAGGGGCATCCCAAAAGAAGACATGCAAGAGGAAGCATTTGGATTCCCCTGAAGAATCCATCACAGAGGACACAGATTTCAATGACAGGGAGGGTTCCCCAAGGTTACCCCCTGAGGATGTTTCCTTCAGAGACATCCTAGAAATTCTGAAACTGAGTGGTGAGTGGAAGTCCCAAGACCCATCCTCGGAGGAAACCATATACTTGCAAGCTTTCAGTGCTCAACCATCTACCTCCTGGGTGTCCCCACCCTCTGATGACCTTGTCAAGCTAATCGCACAGTGAGCTAGGAAGGCTCCTGATGCCATAGAGCAATTTCCCAAAGTCCTGACAAAATATCTCCAATAGGAGACCACCAGTAGTGGGCAAAGTGTTTGCCAGTAGATGCCATGGTGGTGCCGGCTGCCACCAAACAGGAACTAGCTGATGACAGTCCTTCTGTTCATTCTCCTAACAGGGAGTGTAGGACAATGGACAAGTTTGGAAAGCAGATCTACACCTATCGACCTTCTCACTTAGGTCCTTGAACTTTTTGACACATTCTACTAGACTCCAGAGAGACCTGATTAAGGAATTATCAGAAACTCTAGCTGGAGCTGTATCCAGCGAGGTACAAGATAAGGTCATCTCACAGCTAGCCACCCTGGAGTCTATGTCAAACTCGTCCATGCAACTCATTGCCCATGCAGTCAAAGGGATTTCCAGAGCAGCGGATTCCAGCGTTGCCATTAGGCAACATGCCTGTTTGCTCTTGTGTGATTTCACGGAGCTCTTCAAGTCTTCCTTCAATGCTCCATTTGATGGTTCTTCCCTTTTCGGCCCTAAAGTAAAGGACACACTTGAAATGTGAAAAGGATGGTAATTCCTTGTCTGCCATGGGCATTCATCTTTCCACCCCTTAACGATCCTTCTGCAGGAATCAGAGGAGTGGGAAAATGTGGTTCAAGAAGTCCCAGGGACCTTTCCATGACACGTGGTACCGGCTCCTCTCGAGGCAGAGGGGGGAGCTCAAATGGAAGACCCTGACCCTGAGGCAGACATGGCCTACAAACCAGGAGTCCAGGGATTACTTCTCTGGACAGCCCTGCTAGCACTCCAGAAAGGAAGACTTTCTCTGCACTTGTCAGCCTGGCAACTAATAGCATCCAATTCTTGGGCACTGAAAATCATTGCCAGAGGCTACAGTATCCCCTTCAACATAACCCCATGTTCTTGAAGAAAAATCCCCAGTGTTCCACCCCATCAGAGGGAGCAAGCTGCCAAAGAAATACAAACGCTGCTGCAAAAAAAGAGTCATCCAAAAAGTCCTACCAGACCAGTTAGGATCCGGGTTTTACTCAAGATTCTTTTTAGTGCCAAAAAAGACGGGGGACTGGAGGCCAGTCTTAGACCTCAGCCTTCTAAACAAGTTTGTCCAGCAGTCTATTTTTCCTTTTCTAGAGAAAGATCATTGGATGTGCTCTGTAGATGTTCAAGATGCATATTATCACATAAAAATAGACAAGTGCTCAAGAAGGTTTCTCTGCTTTCGGCCGGGAGCCAGTCATTGCCAGCTCAGAGCACTGCCATTTGGTCTCACAACGGCTCACAGGGTGTTCACCAAATGTATGGTGGACGTCACAGCCCACATGAGATTACACAGATTCCGGGTGTTTCCTTATCTAGATGACTGGCTCCTCACCACCCCCATCAGGCATCTACTGATCCAAAACCTAGAGTTCGTCATACACCTCTTCAAGTCCCTAGGCATCACAGTGAATTACGAAAAGTCTCAGCTGTCCCCCACTCAAAACTTGGAGTACATCTGAGCACGACTCGATACAGTCTCTTGTATAGCCTCTCTACCCCTTCACAGACTACAAAAGATAAGATCCCAAGTCCAGTCCATTTTACCAAAACAGAAAGTGCCTGCTGTTCTTGTTCTTCAAACCCTGAGTTCCATGGCAGCAGCTATCACCTTAGTTCCCATGGCACGGTTTCACACGAGAATGCTTCAGTGGCTTCTAGCCTTACAATGGTCCTTCCATGCTCACTCATTAATCATTTGATCTTAGTAACAGAAACTTGCAAGAAAGATCTGTCTTGGTGGATGGAGTCCGAAGAAACCTTTATGGGACAGCCCTTTGTTCCCCTCATCCTAAGGCCATAGTGACCATGGACACCTCCCAGATGGGTTGGGGGGCATTATCTGGAAAAGACAGTCAAAGGCACTTTGTCTCCTCAAGAGACCTACTTGCACATCAGTGTCCTGGAGATGAGAGCAGTGCTGCTAGTGTTGCAAGCCTTTCAAAATGTTCTTCCTCCAGGAACGGTTGCAATCCAGTCAGACAACATGTCAGTAGTCTGGTACATCAACAAACAAGGGGGAACCAAATCCTAGCCCCTCTGCTGGGAAGCTCTCAGCATTTGGCAATGGGCAATATCATCCAGCTGCCTTCTTATGGCAGTGCACATCCTGGGGAGTTCCAACGTGATAGCGGACAAGTTGAGCAGACATGTCCTACTGTCACAGGAGTGGTCTCTAAATCCCAAAGTGGCAAAACAAATATTTCGCCGATGGGGTGAGGCTTGCTGCGACCTATTTGCCTCCCCAGTAAACAACAAGTGCAGTGCATACTTTGCCTTACTCCCTCCACAGGGAGAGTCGCAGAGAGATGCTCTCCTCCTAGATTGGCCCCCGGGTCTCCTTTCTGCATTTCCCCGTTCCCCTCATTATCCCTTTTCTGAAGAAAGCCCAGCAGTTGCAATCCAGAGTAGTCCTCATTGCCCCATTCTGGCCCTCACAAGTTTGGTTTCCCTTCCTGTGGCCTCACTTGGTTCATCAACCTTGTATTCTGTACCCAGTTTTTGATCTTTTGTCACACCCCCAAGGGCTGTCGCACCTGTACCTTCACTCCCTCAAGCTCACGGCTTGGTTCCTCCAATTCCAAATCTAATATCACTTCCCCTGTCTGAAAAGTTCTTCAGGCTTCTTATAGACCATCCAGCAAGAAATTCTATTCTAGTAAATGGGAAAGATTTTTTCTTTGGGCTTCTAAGAATAATTTAAATTTTCTGGCAAACCTCTTCAACCAGGGAGTGGCAGTGTCAACCATTAGAGTTACCTTAGCAGCCATCTTTAATTTTCACAATGGTTGCAATGACCAATCCCTGATTTCCCATCGCTTATGCAAAGTGTTTCTTAAAGGAATTCTATGCATCAAACCTCCATTCAAGGATCCCTTAACCCCCATGGGATCTTACATTCATTTTGCAATATTTAGTGCTACCTCTCTTTAAGTTAGCTGCTACTTGCATCTCAAGTTTCTTTCCTGGAAAACTCTCTTTCTAGTGTCCATTACTTCTGCCAGAAGCGTTTTAGAAATGCAGGCACTTTGTGTGAAACTGCCTTACATAATCTTCCATAAAGACAGTGTCCTTGAGGACTAACCCTTCATTCCTTCCTAATGTGGTCTTCGAGTCAAACATCAGTCAATCCATTCATTTACGAGTTTTCTTCCCAAATTTCTCAAACAAAGCTGAGTACTGTCTACATTTGTTAGACGTCCACAGACAGCTGAGATTTTATCTTGACAGGGCTAAGGTATATAGAACTTCAGACCAACTGTTTGTCTCCTTTTCAGGAACAAGGGTAGGTAAACCTGTTTCTAAGGTGACCCTATCAAAATGGCTAAGAGATTGTGTTACTTTCATTTATGAACAGAACAGCCGTATAATACCTGCATCTGTAAGGGCTCACTCAACCAGATCTATTGCCACTTCAGCTGTTTTTCATTCCAAGGTGCCTCTGGATGAAATATTTATGGCCACAACTTAGGCAACACCTCATACCTTCATTACTCATTACAAATTGGATATGGCCTCCAGGGGAGGTGCATCTTTTGGCTCTATGGTTTTCAGGAATATCCTTCCATAAGACCACCCAGGGTATAGGTAGCTGGGGACTCTGTCCCAACTGTCAAGAATAAACAAAGACTGACAACATTAGATAAAGAAGTTATGTACTCACCAAAACGTTCCATCTATGTTGTCAATCTTCATTAATTCTTGACATCCCACCCTCCTTCCCCCTCCGTTAGATTTTCTGGAGGCTTGTACCCTTGTCCTGGGCTTGTATTAGGGTATTTACCTTGGACATGGCTTTCTGTCATATATTATACTTGCTTCATCTTGCTGTAATTGCAAACTCGATCGGAGGAAATATTCAGAGGGACCTGGCTCGAGAGTTTTTGGCTGACACAAGCTGTATAACGGCAGAGTCGGTTCCGAGGACTGGAACGGATTCCAAACTGTCAAAAATTAACAAAGATTGATAACACAGATGGAACATTATGGTGAGTACATAACTTCTTTTTTGCTCCATTACTTCCACCCTAGACAATGTTGAAGCAGAGTCTTTAGGCTGTTCGTTCATCTTGCCCCCCACCCCACCCCCCAGAAGAAGCAGAGTCTTTAGGCTGTTCGTTCATCTTGCCCCCCACCCCACCCAGCAGAAGAGAGCACCTTAGAGGCATAGGAGACAACCGAGGTATGGGTTGCATTCTCCACAGAAGAGCTTGAATGAGCCTTCCTGAGACCACTTAGGGAAAGGCTGTGCTAGAGAAAGCAGATAGACCCCCCCTTTGAAGTCCCCCTACCCAGACATGAATCGTGACGAAGAAGAAGCTTCACCCCAGTCTCATCCAGAAGAACCAGATTTGTTGAGATTCTTGAATTGATGCAGAACCAGGGTATTATCATCCGTCAGCTCCATCTCCCCTGAAGAAAAGATCTTTAAAGAAGCCTACAGTTGATCACTCCAGGCAGCTTGGTTTGTACTTTTGCCTGGTAAGCTTATTAACATGATGTGCTCCAAGTCTTTGAGGAAGCCAGATGTCATGGAACTAATTCCACACAAGCCCAACAGAATGATGTAAACCCCCAAGGATAGACCCCGTAGGAATCATTGACCTCTTCTTGACTTCATTGTAGTATCAGCGGTGACCAAACATCGACTCCCAGATGCTCAGGCTGTACATTTTCCAAACAGGGTTGATTGTCATTGTTGAAGTGATACCCTGATCCCATCTTGTGGAAAATGGAAAAAGGGGTTGTGCATGGATGGTTTCCTGGAATATGTACAGATTAGGAAGGTATGTACGTGTGTCAAATACCTTTCCCATTGGAACTATAAACTACTTAATGCATGTGTTGAGATTTTAGACAGACATGGCAGATAAAACCTTGGAAACTCTGAAATAACTGCTTGCTGGGCACCTTTGAAAATCATTGCAGACCTATGTGGCCATTGTTAATTCCATAACTTCACTGTCCATGCATCTGCTGCACAATACACAAGATGAGACAGCTAGATCACCAGGCTCAAGTATCACATTGCAGCATCAGTCCTGGCTATACTTCACTGGTTTATTGGAACACTTCAAGGTGGCTTTCTTCAATGCATCTATCTTTAGTGCCACCTCATCAAAAGAGGGCAGACCAGCATAAGATTAAAAAAAAAAAAAAAAAGCTCCTCTTGAAAAGAACCATCCAGGAGTTCCCAGCAGACCAGAAAGGCTCCAGATAGCAGTCAAGATTCTTGTGCCCATAAAATCTCAGGACTTCAGACCAAATATAGCTGTCAGTTTGAATCGCTACATAAACATGGAGTCATTCTAGATGGTCGTATTTCAATCTATCCTACAGTGCTTATAGGCAGGAGATAGGATGTGCTGTTTGGATGTCCAAGATTTGTATTTACACATCAATATAGAAAAACTATCCAGGAGATTTCTTCACTTTCAGATGAGAGCTATTCATTGCCAGTTCAGAGCTCTGTCCTTTGGTGTCACCACAGCGCCTTGGGTGTTTACCAAGTCCCTTAGTGCTAGTCGCTGCCCATATTCACCTTTAAGGTATAGATAACTGTCTCATTATAGCACATACAATGGAAAAGTGTCTCATGACAAGACCATACTTACTCTGCCTGTCCTTGGGAATCATAATCTTTCAAAATCTCTGCTGGAACATTCTAGTTTCTGAAGTTAATATCAAATAGCAACAATTTCTCCAAGTAGCTGAACGGATTCCAAAAGAGCAAAAAATGTAAAACCCAGAACAAAGAAGCTTGGAATCCAACCGTCTTGTGTAAAAAAAAAAAAAAAAAAAAAAAAAAAAATATGATTTATTAACAAGCAAAGTTTTCAATGTAAAAACTCTTTCTCAATGCATAAAATCAATTCATTATGTCGTTTCCTGAACATACAGGTTTTTATCAAAAATGCCAGCCTATCAAAATAAGTCTACACATCACATGAATATATATTTATTTATATATTGTATTTAAGTTTATATGTAGTTGTGCATAATTATGTTTGTATATTTTGTATGTTTTAATGTATCTTAAAAAAATTTAGATAAGTATGAATGTATATGAAACTTACGACAGTCAGACGCATGGCAACCATAAAACTTTAAAAACTTCAGTAAACAAATGCGAATAGGTAAGCGCTTTCACCACTACACGTGACTTCTTCAGACCATATAACTCACAAAGGCAGAAACAAACATTTAAATAGATGACATCAGCTACCCACTTTTTAAATAAACCAATAAAATGCACAACAGTCACAGTATTTTCATTCATTCAGTGCTAAACTTGTGTCTTCCTTCATTACCAGCTCATAAGAACAGATAAAGCATACTACATCACCAAATTCAGGAAGTAAGCTCTTAAAACAACAGGATTCATATGTTGCATGCATCAGAATTCAGAGTTGCTACAATTATAAATACACAACATAAACAAGAGCTTGTAGCTCATAGCTCACAAAAACAGGAACAAACATTTAAATAAATAACATCAGCTACCCACTTTTTACTTTTTAAAATAAGCCAGTAAATAAACAGCAGTCACAGTATTTCACTCACTCAGTGCTGAGCCTGTGTCTTCTTCCATTACCAGCTTCACAAAAGCAGATAAAGTATGCTGCGTCATCAAATTCAGAAAGTGAGCTCTTAAAGCAAAAAAGCTCATATATTGCATGCACCAAGATCATTCAAAATTGCTGCAGTTATAAATACACAATATAAACAAGCACCAGAATGAATGCTACAATCATAATCACATCCATATATAAAATACAAAAATAATAAAAACAAAAGAAAAGCAACCTATTTAGGTATACCTCTCTTATTTAGAACTGGTTTAATGGGAACTACCCCATTGAGAACCTGACCCCCGATCAGCTGGAAGCTTAAGGATTCAAGTTTAGGGTCATTGAAAGTGTAGGAGCCAGTGTTAGATTAGGAGACATTGAGAATAGGGCGGAAGAAGCAGAGCTTCGCTGGATCATTAAGCTTAGAGCTGATCAGGCGTCAGGGCTCAATGGGGTAGTTTCCATTAAGCCAGTTCTAAATAAGAGAGGTATACCTAAATAGGTTGCCTTTCTTTTGTTTTTATTATTTTTGTATTTTATATATGGATGTGATTATGATTGTAGCATATCTAGATAGACTAGATATTCCTTCTGAGGAAATGTATATCTTCCATAAAAAACATTTAATAATTTCCGCTACCTGTTCCTTAAATCCTTCTCTTTTCAACAAGTAGGCTGGAAAGTGCCAGTGCCTCATTTTACTTCATTAATCTGCATTTTTATATTAGATTTTTTTGGAGCATAATCTGAAATAGTTATTAGATGTGTCAAAGCTTTCAATTAACAGTGCATGTTCCTATGAAACATAATTTCTATCCAGCTGAGCTCAGTTATTGTACCTTGAGGAATATGTAAATATGTTCTTTTTTTTTGAGTTCCTACTACTAAATTCACATCTTCCATCCAAATATTTTCATAAAGATCTCCACAAATCTGCGCTCACTTGTTGTATATTCTGTTCTGGGTCTCCCTGACACATCCACACTATTGCAAATCAAGTTCCAGTCTCCACCTATAACTAATATTCTGGGCGGAAAGCTAATTATTTCTCCCAGTTTTTTAAAGTTCAACAATACCAGTTTTTGGTAGACTGTAAGTAACGTGCCACTGTAATCCTCTTTCCTTTCCAGTAGCTCCTTACTACCACAAATCTACCATTATTGTCTTTTCGTTTCCTCTTCTATCTTTATTTTAACCCCTCTAGCAGTCAATGTTATGACTCCCTTTTCCCTGTGTCCCTAATATTCTACTGAATATCCATCCTGACATCCTTTCTTTGTCAAATTCACTTGCTCATTTCTTTCCAAATGTCTCTCCTGCATTCTTTTTTTTTAATTCTGCATTTCTTAATATATTTCAATACTCAGTCCTTTTTGTCTGCACCTGTAAGGCCATTTACATTCCAAGATATTATGGATAGAGTACCCATTATGATAAGAAGCTTTTGTTCCCACTTACTATAAATTACATTTTTTTTTAAATGTTTTTTTTCCAACTTTGATCTCACATGCACAGACTAGTGTTTGGCAAGCTGGTCTTTTATACAGTTGTTTCCTTTCATTTTTATTTGAACCTGTGTCACATTTTTCAGTGTTTTTTGCCTTAATGAAACCCCCACCAAACAAAAAAAAACTAAATACATTTTCAAAACACTGCCTTTCTCTATTAACCTAGAAGCAGCTTACCAAACTATGTACATTTTCAACAAATGTTTAACCCTCCAGACAAGAGAATTGAGAGTATAATCTGATCTAAAATTAAGGTTATCCTTGTTATAGCACATGTTGCAGCCTGTGTTCCCACTTACATCAATTGCTGTCTGTTCTTTTCTTCTCTCTATTTCACTCCAAGATGTGAAAAACAGCTTATATGCTTTGAGAAAACATTTACTTCAGCCCTAAGAAAAAGTGTACTGACCACCTTTAAATAAAACTAAATTATGTGCTGTTCTGTTAAATACATCTAAGCATTAAGATTGCTGGGGAGGCTACCTTCTCTTATTCACTTCCCATAATTTCAAACTTTATTTTTATTATCTGCTTTTCTTTGTACCTTTACATGTTGCATTCCCCTCTGCAAAGAATGCTCAGCACACTCAAGATTAATTGCTTGGACCTGCAGACAGCTTGCCTTCATATAAAAGTAGTTGGCAATGAGGAAAAAGCAACTAACAACTTGCAGATGCATAAAGGAATCTTTGAGTTTTCACCCAGGACAGAATGTACAATATTCCCTGGTTTACTAACCTCAGCTGCAGACTTCTTGTCTCTTACAGAGAATATTTGTTAATGAAAAAAACAAGCTACTGTGTTTGTAGATGCAAGAAGTTTTAGAATTTTTCATAGCTTTCATCATTTTCTCTTATATTTCAAACCTGTTTTCTTCCAAAAAATTATAGCTTAAACCAAGGGCATTAATCCAGACGATCCACCCTCTAAAACAAGGGAAATTATTATCTTAGTTCTAGATATAATAATTAGTACACATTTACAACCCCAATGCAGTAACACACACACACACACACACACACACACACACACACACACACACACATCTAAAACAGGTACTTTACTTAATATCTTTAACACATGCAACAATCACTGAAAAGACACCCACCCAAATTAAAAATACCCCTGACTGCACAGTGTACAAGACTGCTTTACAATATTACATGCAGGTTATATAATGTTTTATACAAATGTTAACTTTATTTTTTACTCAGTGTCCTTCCAAGCATCAAAGATGTAATGTGGGGTACATGTTTTACAGTCCATCCACAAGTTTATAAAAGTCAACAAAAGTCTACTCTTTTCTTGGCCACTTTTATTTGGAAAGCCATGTTTCATAAGTGTGATTGATGCTTTATAATCTAAGGCCTGTTCACTAGTTTGTGTTACTGGTCTTCCTGATAATCTCCATCTCCCAACACTTAACCCTGGCTCAAGTCCAAGGTATTCCTAATTCTTCTAATCAATTCCTGTGTTTTTTTTTTCCATCTGTTAAGCATTTTCCTTTGGAACATTGGACATTTTTTTGCTGACAAAATCTCTCTAATGAGCTTAGCTTTATTGTCAAAAGAATAAGAAACAGAGTCCCATTGTGCGTGTTGGCTCACTGTTTGTTGGATAAACTTTATTTCCTCTGTAGCCTGTTCTGCATCAAAAAATGTCTTTGAAGACACCTGGCTACAGCAGCTTGAATCTCATACATGCCTCTCCCGTTCGGTGAGTTCTGGGATAAATTAGCTTCTCTTCTGCCTAGTGTACAGTGAATAATCATTTTCCGTAAACACTTTTCTGTCTCCAGCTTTTAATACTTTTGCCTTCTGCCACAGTGTTGTCAAGATCAGCTGTTTCTGCTGGAATTATTGCATTTTTACTAATATTAATATAGGTCTTGGCTGCTTTCTCATGGCCAGGTTTGGAGTTTACACTTGATGGTGCCCTTTCAGTTAACAAATCCTGCGTCTGTTTTTTCCAGCTTCTCTGATATAGCTGAAAATCTCAGTTTCTCCCAAGTGTTCTCTGTCCTGTAATTCTATTATTTTTGAAGCATCTCTTCCTGAGCAGTCTCATATTCAGCCAGCCTTTTCTTCATTTCAACCTCTGATTTTTGCAGCTTTATCACCTCATCTGAATAGCTGTTTAAAGTTTCTTCCATTTTTTCCAACCTTTTGTTGTTTGTATTGATGTACTCCATCACTATTTTGTTTATTTTAACTAGGTCTGTATGCAGTTGTCTTATATCTTCCTGTAGGTTACTGGAAGTAATTTCTGGAGGTTTCATTACTTTTTGCTGAACACTTGTAGAACTTTCCACCGTCAAGTGTTTATTCCTCACTTTTTGTAGCAAATTATTTTCCACGTGCTCTGTATATCTTTTTTCCTGGCATCCAGGCTGTACACTTACTAGCCATTTCGTGAAATTTACCCATAAACACAGAAGTCTACTGGCCTTCTCTGTTGAGCTTCTGTTTTCACACTGGGATAGCCAGAGATGAGCTGTGATTGAATGTGCAGCCATCTTGGAAGTGTCTTGTCACAGCTTATTATTATTACATACAAATCTGTGAAGAGTGTATACACCTGGACTTCATCTGTAATGGAGCCGTTATGTTTCGTATTTGGCCCCCCTTATACTTCATCTGGTTTAATTTAGCCAAGTCTTTTGGGTTTCCTAATAGCATGACAGGAATAGACCCCATTCCCAAGTCAGAGTATGATTAGAGTTCATGAAATTAGTGTTGTTTTATTCTCTGTTAACCAAGAGGTGCTCTTCTCAGCATCCGCATTATGCCCAGAATTACCTCCTCCTATAATTCTTACTGGGTTACATGTATTGGTAGCATATTTAAGTATGATAGTAAATTATTTTTTTATTATACATGTTGCTCTTACTACTGTTGGAACTGTCTGGGTATCTTTCTTCCCCATTGCTCTAATTTCTGCTTACAAATCCAGGTATTTTATAACTTTGTCTCTATGTATGCAAGAAATATAAATAGGTACTTTTTCATACTTAGGCATACACTATATGCCTGCATACAAGCAATTAACTATTCATACCTTACACCTCCCACTTCTTCAGTCTCTTCCTTACTTCATTTCATTTCTGTCTTCTGACTCTCTGTCCAAGTATGCCATAGCCCTGTGTCCGATGTCTGCTCCTTCTGGATTCAACCTGTGGGACTTCGGATCCGACACCAGTCAAATCAAAAGTCTTCATCCCATTTTGGCTTCACCTCCACCACCCATAATTCCCAACTCCTCCATCAACTCTCCAGATATATTTTGCTGCCATTCTTGTCTGCAGTTCAGTCTTTGGCTGCACTTGATTTGCTCATTTATTAGAAGAGTTAGTGCAGTGTTGGTGAGATCTCTTATTACTTTACCCTTGTAGAGTCATTAGTATTGATTCTGTCAGTTTTAGGTAGCTTTTAGTGTTAGGTAGTGTATGTAATTTGTCCCCGTTTCCCTTCCCACCTTTTTTTTCCATTTACTTTTGTTTCTTTTGTTGTGTTTGCTGTAGTAAGGTTGTTTCAATGGACAAGGGTTTCAAAAATGTGTTTCCTGCAGGTGCAAGTTACCCTCCTAGGATGCACACTTTAAATATGCATAGTGTCTGGGTCCGAGGCATTTGGATTTGGGATGTTGTATTTGTGACCCCTTCGGTTTGCATGCACTTAACGAACATAAAGTAAAGCTTATTTCGAAAGTGCTTTTACCCTGTAGCTCATCTGTTTCTGCTGCTGCTTCTAGGACTTCTCTCCAACACCTGGATGCGATTGTGCAACTTTGCAGACTGCTTCAAAGTGTCCTTCATCAATGCCCCTTTTGCTGGATCCTCCTTGTTCGTGCCCAAGGTTAAGGACATTTTGACGAGGAGAGAACAAGATGGGAAGATGCTGTCCACCTTTGGAGTACACTTTTCTATCTCCCCCTTGCAATCCTTTTTCTAGGAATCAGAAAGGGGGTTAAGCATCTCTTTTCAGGAAGTCACAATTCTCTTCCCAGGACTCTCCTCTAGATGGTTCCTCCCGAGTACTGTGATGTCATAACAGTTGCTGCCCATGGGGCAGAGGAGTTCTGCAGAATTAGGGCCTCCATGGGGGGGGTTTCTAGTGAGTATTTTAAGCAATCTTGAAGGGTTGCCCAACTGCTGTTCCCTGGAGGCAGTTGGTGGTTGTCTAGCTCTCTACCCAAAAGGTTGGGGGGCCATCACTTTAGACCACCTGTTGAGAGTCGTAGCCAGAGGTTATTTCATTCCCTTTCTAGATGTTCCAAGCCATCATGCAAAATGTCTCCCAGATGTTCCTCCCCATCAGAGATTTTGCGCAGTGGCAGAGATCAAAAAAACTGCTCACAAATGAAGTCATTCAGGAGGTCCCACCAGACCAAATAGGATCCAGGTTATATTCCAGATTCTTTAGTCCAAAAGAAAAGAAAGGACCTCAGACCAACTTTGGATTTAAGCAAATTGAATAATTTCATCAAAAAGACCAAGTTCTGGATGGTTGCATTGCAGTCCATGTTACCTCTCCTGAGGAAGGATGATTGGATGTGCTCAACAGACTTCAAGGACGCTTACCATCACACCAAGGTAGATTAGCATTTCCATAGGTTCCTTTGCTTCCGGCTGGGAGCCCATCGTTATCAGTTCAGGGCCCTGCCATTTGCCCCCCCCCCCCATGTATTTACCAAGTGCATGGTAGTCGTTGCAGCCTGACTCCGGCTGCATGGATTTCAGGTCTTTCTGTACCTGAACGATTGGCTCCTCACCATCACTACAAAAGCATTGTTGATCTTGGCTAAGGACTTCTTACTCCTACTGTGGGACAACTTAGGCATTACAATCAGCTACTCAAAATTAAGCCTTCAGCCTGTACAAGTCCTAGAGTTCATAGGGTGTCATTTAGACAGGGCCCGTCAAATTTCCAGGCTCCTGAACTCCAGAGTTTTTGGTCTCTGAGCTCAGCCAAATCAAAAGTCTTCATCCCATTTTGGCTCCACCTCCACCACCCATAATTCCCAACTCCTCCATCAACTCTCCAGATATATTTTGCCGCCATTCTTGTCTGCAGTTCAGTCTTTGGCTGCACTTGACTTGCTCATTTATTAGAAGAGTTAGTGCAGTGTTGGTGAGCTCTCTTATTACTTTACCCTCGTAGAATCATTAGTATTGATTCTGTCAGTTTTAGGTAGCTTTTAGTGTTAGGTAGTTTATGTAATTTGTCCCCATTTCCCTTCCCACCTTTTTTTCCCATTTACTTTTGTTTCCTTTATTGTGCTGGATGTAGTAAGGTTGTTTCAATGGACAAGGGTTTCAAAAAATGTGTTTCCTGCAGGCGCAACTCCAAAACCTCCAGCTTACACAGTTATGAAGCTTCTGGGTCATATGACAGTGTCAGTAGAATTGGTCCCTCTAGCCAGATATCACATGAGGGCCCTACACAATGGACTCTGGGCATTCAGTGGTCCCTCTTAACTCATCCTTTGGATTTCCCCATACAACTGTGTTACGAGTGGATTCAGTGATGGTTACAGTATCCCTTAGTAATGGAAGGGAGACCATTTGTAATTCCTTCTCCTTTGGCCATGGTCACCACAGAAGCCTCCTTTCTGGAGAGGGGGGGTATTTTGAAGGGTGTATGATTCAAGGGTCCTGGTTTTCTGCAGAGGCTGACATTCACTTCAAAGTTGTGGAGATAACAGTGGCATCCTTGCATTGCAGGCTCTTCAGGACAGTTGTGATTGTGATATAGAGGGACAATATGTTGGTCATTTGGTATTTTAACAAACAGGGGAAAACACATTTTTACCTTCTTTGTTAGGAGGCCACGAGAGTTTGACAGTGGCAATCTCCTCTCAGCTGTTTCTTGTGGCAGCACATATCCCGAGGAGAGCCAAGATTCTGTCTGACAGCCTTTAGGGAGCATTTTATTACCCTGTATCTGACACTGGCGATTTGTTGGCACTGGAGCACTCCATTTTGCGACTTTTTTGCTTCCCTGTCCAACACCAAATGCAACAACTGTTATGCCATTGTTCCCCTTCCGAGTCGGTCAACCAAGGGCGCTCTAATGCTTGCTTGGCCCCTGGGACTTTGTTTATCTCCCATTTCCTCTAATGGTAACGTTACTACAGAAAGCAGTCTGCAGTAGTGCTACAATGATCCTTATTACCACTTTCGGCCTTTTCAGGTGTGGTTTCCCTTCCTTTGGCCTCTACTGAAATACCCCCTCCCCTGTTAGGTACCGGCTCCCATTCCAGATCTCATTTCTCATCCAGAAGGTCTGGATTCCTCCAGTCTTTAGTTTCTCAAGCTGACTGCATGCTTCCTCCAGTTCCCTTGATGGCCAGGAATCCCAAGCTTTCACAGGCGGTGGTTCATATATTGTTCTCTTCTCAAAAGGAATCCACAAGAAAAGTATATACCAGTAAATGGAAAAGGTTTGTTTTGTGGGCAGAGGTTCAGAGACTTGACCCTTTTTTCTGCCCCCTTTGGAATCGGTCTTGGATTTTCTGGCTGAGTTGTTTTGCTCAGGCTCTAGTTTTTCTACTCTCAAAGTATATTTAGCAGCTATTTCTAACTTTCATATCGGTAGCGATAGTATGTCCTTGGCTTCTTTCAAGATATCCAAGGCTTTTCTCAAAGGTACTTTTCTACTTCATCCTCCAGCATGGGATTCAGTCCCTCCCTGTGATCTACCCTTTGTTTTACAGGTTCTAGCTGGTCCTCCTTTTGAACCTTCAGCCTCCTTATATTTGAATCTGTTGTCTTGGAAAATGTATTTTTTGGTGGCTGTTACCTCTGCAAAAAGGATTTCGGAGTTGCAAGTCCTTGATTCTTTATCCCCTTATTGAGTGTTCCATAAAGACAGGGTTTCTCTTCATACAAACCCTTCCTGTCTAAGGTAGCTTCCAAGAATAAACTTAACAGTTCCATTCATCTTCCTGTGTTTTTTTTGCCAGTTTTTCCAACAGAAGCAAGTATCATTTGCATTTTTTGGATGTGCATAGGCAATTAAAATTTTATCTTGACTATATCACGTCTTTCAGAAAATCTAGTTAGTTGTTTGCCTGTTTTTCAAAATCCAGGCTAAAGTAACTTTATCCAGGTGGCTGTCTGATTGTATTTTGTTTTTATATTCCTTGAAAGGGAAGACTCTTTTACGCAAGTCCAAAAGTCATTCAACAAGGGGTATAGCTACCTCTACAGATTTTCTTTCTGAAGTACCCATGGATGATATTTGTGCTGCTGCTACTTGGCTTGGCCACCACACTTTTGTGTCGCATTATAAGCTGGGCATTCAGTATTAGTTCAAGGCTTCCTTTGGCTGCACTGCGTTGTGGAATATCCTTTCTTAGTTCCTCCTGAGGAATTTTCGTAGCTGGGGACCCTGTCCCATAGGTTGAATACAGAAGGAGCAGACAACCTCAGATAAGAACGTTATGTACTCAGTATAATGATAGATCAGTGTTGTCTGTGTCTGTCTGGTTTCATTTCCCCAACCTCCTGCCCTTGACCTTATTGCTGACCTGGTGAGTCTTTCCTCTTCTGATGACCGAAAAATTGGGGGAGGTTCATTCAACTTTTTTTGAGTCTCGCATTTCTCCTGGGTTGTCTTTTTCCAAGTTGTGGGAGATGTGTTTTTCAGTTGGATATGTTTTATCATCATGTTTTTCCTCGTGGGGCAAACTCAGTCTGGAGAGTTACGGGTAAGGGAGGCAAAGGCAAAATAGGCTAAAGACTTTTGAATTGGCCACTGTCAGGCCCAGAGTCCAGCAGGTAGACCCAAATAGAGACAGACAACATGGATCTGTCATTATGGTGAGTACATAACCTTTGTTTTTTTCTCCCAGTTCATGTTGCAGTTCCTAAACTGGCTACAGTTTTTCTAAATATTAAACTATTGTCATATAAATTGTATCTGTTTTTAACCAATGTGTACATATTGTTTAATTTGATCTAACTTGATATAATTATTTACTGTAAATGTTTTGTATTAGTTTTGAAGACTGTAAAATTATTGTTCTTAAAATGTTTTTGTAATACTTTGGAGCTTTTTTCCCCTGCTCTGTGCTGAAAATGGGCAACTGCCCATTTGGATTTTCTCAGTAATCAAATGTCAGTAAGTAAATAAATAAATAAAGACACTGTAATCACTGTTTGTAGTAATTTCAATGATAAATGCTACTTTGTCTTTTTTCAAGGACAAGTATCTTGTTTTCCCACTTTGAACTGTTGATGATGGGTGATCCCATGTGATATAAACTTTATCATTTCCTACAGTGCGTTGTGGTTCATGTTTCCAGTGCTTCTCATTTGTTTCTATGTTGTAGTGTTTGCTCAATCCCCGATGTAACAGTCTTCCCATATTATTTTGCCTTTCAGTATACAGGCCCTCTGCCATAAGTGTATCACATCCTGGAACAAGATGTGTAACGATTTACTGTCCTGTTTTACAGAAACCTGCATTTGTCTGTTTTTCCCACACTTTCAATGGACTTTGTAAACCAGTGAATATGTAGTATACTCTCCTAGGCCAGCATTATTAGACTTTCATCTATTGGTTTCAGTTCATCTCTGTTTAATCATTGCTGCATCAATCTTTGTCAGCATGAGGTTATTCCAGAAGATGTCCTATATAACTGTTGCAGTATTCTTCACTGTAGGGATCTCCCAGTGTCCAGCCAGTATACTAAAGCCTTTAAATCTTGCATATGCCAGTCATCACACGTATGGTCCGCATTCAGGACATAGGGTATAGAGGTGACATATGGATGCAGCTACCCAGAACTTCTTTCCTGCCAGTCTAAATACCACCATCGGTCTGAATGCCCTTTTGGTGTGCTGAATACCTAGCCATCAGATAAGTGCTTCGTTGGGGGTCTTTTTCTTTTGGTTACCTAGAGTCCTTATCATCCAAGAAGGGAAAATGTCAGTGTGGGAGGCAGATTCCCCATAAGGATTATCACAAACAGTGTCTTTTTTGTGTGAGTGCTTCCCACAACCATACGTCCTGTAGAGTTTGTAAAGCATTTATGCCTAAGACTGGTCATCTATCTGGAGAACCAGAGGCTTAAACTGTTAGCCCAAGGTAGCATGGCAGAATCTTCTAACTCCAAAGTACCATTAAGTTAGAAGAAAGACAAGAAATCTTAGCCTGTTTCTTTAGCTGTCCAGCCTCCACCAGACATTTCACTAGAAGCAGGTGATAGCTTTGTAGGCTATCTGGTGTCTACATCATATTCTTCCCCCATCGGAGTCCAGCATGGATCCTTCCTTTTGCATGCCATCTGAGGCTTTCCAGGTGTTTGCTCCAGATGTTGAGGAGGAACCACTGTTGATCATCTCAGAGGGCCATAGAGGGATTCCACAGATTGTGGTCAAGGAAGAGTTTCTGGGTACTCTTATTGAATCTCATCAAGGGTTGGAACCTTTGGTATTTGTTAGGGCCGATATCCCTACCAAGAAAAAGCAGAATACTAAGCATATTTCTTTATACCCTAAGGAACTTCAAAGGGAATAGCAGGGGTTTACTCCGAGCCTGTTTAATGCCTTAATGGCCCTGAAGCCTCCCCAAGGGGTTTCTATGCCTACTCCCCCTTGGACATTTACTCCTTCCAAACGGACTAGGGAACCAGATTCCTCAGATGAGGATTCATAGTCTGATGATGGTTCCTTGTCTTACTCTTTCCAGATGCCTTCACCTTTGGCTTATGGTTCTGATGAAGTGTGTTAGTCTTGAGTCTCCTTTTGAGGAACTGTCTTTTGAAGACACTGTAGCTAGAATGATGGAATACTTTAAGTGGGATTTTTCTCAAGTGTCTGATATCCAGTTAAGGTATTATGATCTGCTTCAGGTAGACAAGCCTTAACCTTCTGCAGTATCTCCTGTGTTGGCTGCTTTGTTTGACAATTTTATAGCTGCTTCTAAGTCTCCTGATTCTCAGCCTCCTGCTCCAATGAAATCTGACAGGTTGTATAAAGTTCCTGAGGATTATTAGTTCTTATTTGTGTGCTTCTACTGACCCTGCTGTGGTGTCAGTCTCCTCTCACAAGCCTTCTAAACTTTTGTTCTCTTCCAAGCTTCTACCTTTGGGTAAAGATAGTAGGGCTATGGAGAGGATTGGTAAGAAGGCTTATACTGCTTCTATTATGGCCTTTTTGGCCATCAGTTACCAGACTCACATGACCAAATATGCTGTGGCCTTGATTGCCCAGGCTTATCAGCTTCTTTCTGACCTCCCTGATTCTGAAGCAAAATGTTCTGCTCCATTTTGGGTTCTACCTCTCAAGTGACATGTCACGCTGTCAAGTGTAGCTATGATGCTGCTGATTCGTCTTCCAGAGCTGTCGCTTTTAGGTCTGTCATGAGACATTATTTTTGGCTTCACCTACAGTCATTTCTTGAAGACATTAAGGCCAAGTTGCTGGATGCTGCTTTGGTAATAAAAATCTCTTTGGGACTGCTTGTTCAGGAAAAAGGTAAAGCCTTGCAGGACCGTAAACATATTTTTGTGTTCCCTATCCCTAGGTTCCAGAGGAACTGTCCTGCTAGGTCTTCTTTTGTTCACAGGCAGCCTAGTTAGGCCACTAAAGGCAGGAAGGGTCTTCTCAGGCTTCTGTGGTTCAAAAGCCTCCTTTATCTGACAAGCCTACTTCTCTCTGACATCTCGCCCCCATTCTCCTCGGACAGGTTCTCTTGTTCATTTGTCTGTCCTTCTGCTTTCCAAACTGACATATTTTCACCTCGGATTCTTAGAATCTATCTGTCATTCATCAGGGTTACTTCTTCGCGTGGAAGTCTCTCCCTTCTTTTTCAGGTATTCCTCAACCTCCTCTGGAACAGCTTTCTCATTTCTCAGAGGTACTTGGGTCAATGGTGGACCAGAGAATTATTCAACTTATCCTTCTTTCTCAAGTAGTAAAGGGATTTTACTCCAGAATGTTCCTGGTTCCTCAAAAAGAGGGCACTTGGAGGCCTATTCTGGGTTTCTCCTTGCTCAACACCTTTCTCAAAATTCCTTCTTTTCAGCTGCTTTCTCTTCAAACCCTGTTTCCTCTTGTACTACCCCAGGCTTTTTTGGTGTCCGTGGATCTGAAGGATAGTTACACTCGTATTCATATTCACCCTCTCTTCAGGAAGTTTTTAAGTTTCTCTGTTTCCTCCTCTTATTTTCAGTTTTATGCTTTGCCCTTTGGCCTCTCTGCTGCCCCAAGGGTATTCAGAAAATACCTAGCTCCTGTGATCACCTTTTGCAGGCGCCAAGGCATTCAGATTTTTCCCTATCTAGATGACCTGTTGCTTCAGGCGCCTTCTACCAGTTACCTGTTACAGGAACTGGAGTTCACCATATTACCTCCAAAGTCTGGGGTTGACTGCCAACTTTCAAATGTCTGTCCTGACTGCCTGTCCGGATTATGTGTATCTGGGTTGCAAGATTCAGACAGAGCTAGCGTTGGCCTCTCTTCCACCTCCAAAAGTTCTGTCCTTGACAACATTCTTTCAGTTCCTTCTTCCTCTGCCTGTTATTCCAGCCAGAAAATTCAAGCTGTGAGATTCATGGCCATTTCTATTCCTATGCTTCCTCTTGCCAGACTGCACATGCGGAAGCTTTAGTGGTACCTCAAATCAGTGTAGCTTCAGCATTGCCACCCTCTGGATTCAGAGTGCCTTACTTTCCTTTCCTGGAGTGGGATTTCAAGTGGTGGATTCAGTAACTTACCCTCAACCCAGGCCTGCCTTTTCAGCTTCCAGTTCCTTATTAAGAACACTGGCACCTTGGACAGGGGGTGAGGAGCTTCCTGAGGTCACTTGAACATTCAAGGTCTTTGCCGCCCTGCCCCCTTCAGAAGACCGACCATATTAATATCAACATCAAAGAGATGAGAGCCCTGATTCTAGCCCTTCAGGCTTTTCACCCCATGCTGTCTCCAGGTCCTCTGAAGGTATGTCAACAAGTGTGGGGGTTGGGGTGGCACAAAATCTTACCTTCTCTGCAGGTTGGCTCTTCAGGCCTGGGATCAGGCTGTCCATTATCATATTCCTTCAGAGCACAATCTAGTAGAAGACACTTTGAGTAGGTCCAAAACACAGGCTCACGAATGGATGCTTCACAGAGACGTGTTTCTGGACATAGTCCATTGGTGGGGTATTCCTCAGGTAGATCTAGATATTTTTGTCTCCCTTCTGAACAGGCAGCTTCCCCTTTTCTGTTCCAGAGTGCCATGCCAACTGGCGTGGAAGACTGACACCCTTCCTTTCCTTTGGAAGGGAATGTGTCTCAATGCCTTCCCTCCTCTTTCCCCTACTTTGCAAGAGTCCTGCAGAAGATTCAGGTGGACTCCCCAAAAAATATTGCTAGTTGACTCTCTTTTGACCAAAACAGCACTGGTTCCCCCTCCTTATAACATCTCACCAAGGGCAGTCACCACAAGTTACCTCACCAGTTGGACCTCCTCACACAGGACAAGGAGTCACTCATCCATCCTCACTTGTCCACTCTTCAACTGACTCTGTGGGTGATAGGGTTTTGATCCCTTTTAGGTACCTCTTTTCTGAGGATGTGCTTAGGGTTTTACAAGAGGCAAGAAATCCTGAAACTAGAAAGTCATATGTCCAGATGGAAGAGATTTTTCTTTCTTTTTATCAGCAATATGTGATATCTTATTTTCGATACACTGATGATTTAATATTTGTGTGTGAGAATGGGAAATAATATGTTCAAGAGTTTGTAAAGGATTTGCATTGTAATGAATATGGGCTGCAGTTTGATGGTTTACAATGTGGGAAAACAGTGATTTTTTTTTTTTATTTGTGTTTATGTGGTGGGTAGTGATCAGTTTATTAAAACATCCAGTCATCAGAAATTTATGGATGGGAGTCAGTTTTTACATGGTACTACTTGTCATCCAGTACATACACTTCAAGCTCTCCCTTATGGAGAATTGCTGAAGGTTTGTAGAATTTGTAGTAATTATTCAGATTTAGAGAAAGAAATTAAACAAACAATGGCGATGTTCATACAAAGGGGATATAACAAAGACATTTTGAATATGGCAGTTAAAAAGATTTGCTCTATCCAACAAAGGGGAAATAAATACTGGGTTTTCTATAATGAATGAAGAAGATAAAATATTTTTTGTAACTACATATATTTTAAATGATAAAATAAGCGATATTATTGGTAATTATTGGGACTTACTGCAGAAAGATGCTTTGCAACGAAAAATTATAAATAAGAAAGTGTATATGTCATGTAAGAGAGGACAGAATTTAAAGGATATATTGGTTGGAGCTTATTTCATATTACCTGAAAGTGGCCTTTTTATGTCTCCCAGGTTAAGTGGAAAAGCAACTTGTAATAATTTCAATTTATGTAAACACATAGTGTCCACCTTTACTGTGATTAATAAAAAGAAATTTGCTGTTAGTGGTCACTATGGATGTAATACGGAAGGCATTATTTATTGTCTGAAGTGTCCCTGCAATCTTTACTATATAGGACAAAGTAAAAGAAAGTTTAAAGTGAGGTTGCAGGAACACATCAGAGATATAAAAAAGAGTAAAGTTGAAAGTTCTATAGCTATGCATTTTTTGGATAAACATAATGGGGATTACACTTTACTATAGGCAACTATTTTGGAAAAAGTTTTTGTTAAAATGGGAGACGAAGACCTGATAAAGAATATGCTGTTAACTAAAGAAGCACTATACATTTTAAAGTACAACACTCTCTTTCCAGAAGGACTTAATTCAGAATTGGATTGGAAATGTTTAATTTAATTGTTTTATTGCATAATTATGTGTAGTGGATAATTGAGGGCCTATATATAGGGAAGGTTTTATGTATTATGTATCACTTCTTGAAGGCTGTTTGGCCAAGCCGCTAAAGTGCAATAAACGATTGGAACGGAGCCTGGTGTTGTGTTAATCCTGATTTTTCTTGGATTTCTGTGTTTGCTGTGGTTTTTCTGGAAGAGATTTTCTGTCTGGTGTCATGTTTATAGCCAGGACCCTTTTTCAGTGGGGGGGCCCTGTGTTTCTCTTCTGTTTGTGTGAGTTGCCCCAGTCTGACTTGGCCTATTCTTCTGTAAAGGCCCATTTGTCAGCTTTTTCTTCCTGTCTGCCCCTGAATCCTCCTTTTGCTTCTCACTTTGAGGTCAGACAGTTTCTTATAGGCGTCCTGCATCTTAGGCCCCCAGGGAAGTGTGTTTCTTCTCCTTGGGACCTTCATTTTGCAGGTTCAGCTTCTCTGTGACATTGTACCTGGAAGACTTATTGCTTGCTCTTACTTTTGCTCGGAGGGTTTTGGAGCTTCAGGCCCTTATGGCCATCCCTCCTTTTTTGGTTTTTCACAGGTACAGGGTGTCCCTTCATACTAATCCTCCTTTTATCCCCTGGGTGATTAATGAGTTGTCTTTGAATTGGGCAATGTAACTCCCTTCTTTTTTTCCTTCTCATTCTGCTACATTCCTTGGATTTACACAGACAGCTCAGGTGTTATTTGGCAAAAACTAAGGCCATTCATAGGTCTGATCAACTTTTTGTTTATTTGAATCCAAGGACATTGGGCTTGGCTGTTTCTAAGCAAACCATTTCCTACTGGATATCTAAGGCCATTAACTTTTGATGTTAAGTTGTCTATCTCGCCTTCATTCTTGCTGGATGGGTTCGGAGCCGACCTCGGCTCCGACTCGGCCACTCTAAAGCTCGAGAGTTGGTTCCACCGGCTCGAGGCTCCCCTTATATCCCACAATGCTAGGCGAGAGTTACCTCAGATCTCGTTTGCCGCTACAGCTTCGAGGTTGGTTATTCTACCGGTTCCTGGTAAGTTTTAACTTTTTCTATAAAAAGTTACTCTTGTTTCCCCTTTTTTAGTTTAATTATTCCTAAATTAGTGTAGTTTATTAAACTCTATCCCGAACCTATTTTCTTCCCGTTTCTTGTCAAAAGAACTTTTAGTTCTTCCCTTGGGCCTTTGGCCTTCCCTTCCCTAGGGAGTGTTTGTGTAGTGTACTACTGTTTGTTGTACTTAATTTTACTATATTTTTAATATAGTTGTTATTTTGACAGGGTATAACTGGTGTGTTTGAGTGTGTGTTTGTGTTCACCAGTTAGGCTATGTCTAAAGAAGCAAAGGTCTCGATTCAAGAAGTGTGATGCGTGCTGTCAGAAAATGTCTCTGACAGGCGCTCACACTTCTTGTGTCTATTGTCTGGGGCCTTTGCACCTGCAGGACTCCTGTGCTGTCTGCCATGGCTTCAGCCCCAGGGTCCTGCAGGAAAGGAAAAACAAGCTCATATTGAGAGGCTTGTTGAAGCCTGAGGATTCCCTGTCTGTCTCAACAGGGAAGCCCTCCAAGGCATCGAGGTCTTCGGCTCCGGCTTCTGAGCCGAGACCTCAGGTTGTTCAACCTTTGCCTTTATCGGCTCCGGCTGGAGCCGATAAGACTCAGTCCACAGTTTCTGTGGCTCCCTCGGCTCCGGCCGGAGCCGAGGTTATCGAGTACCGTGTCGGCTCCGACAAGATCTTGGGAGCCGACAACCAGAAAGAGGTCTAGGTCACCTTCGCTTGGCTCCGTTCATTCGGCTCCAGGATCTCCCCTGCTGTCTGAACGGAGCCAAAGGTCTCATTCCTCTAGGTCATCGAGGTTGTCTGATCATGACCTTCAGAGGGTGGTGAGTCGACTACTCAAGTCTGAGGCACTGGCCCAGATGCTTCAGAGCCCGACTCATCAGTCGGTGCCTGTCCCGTCCATCAACTCCTTCCTCCTTCGACTCTCTTGAGCTCGGAGCCGGGTCGTGTCGGAACCGAGACTGTGGTCACCTCGGAGCCGAGACAATTGTCTTCGGCTCCGTCGTCGGCTCCGTTTTCTTCCATGGAGGAATCTCGGCGCCGGACTTCCCTCGTCGGCTCCGAGGGGGTAAGTGGCATCGCGCCCTTGTCCGACCCCCCTCTCCCTCTCGGTGCTTCGGCGCTGGTGAGTTCGGCTCCGACATCGGCCTCGGAGCCATCACTGTCGGTGCCGAGGGGGGTCTTTAGCTCCTCGGAGCGGGGACCTCTGGCTCTGCCTGACAGGGGTGCTTTCGAGGTCATGCGGAGTGTGTTAGAGCCTGGCTCTACTCCACAGTCGGCTCCGTCAGCCCCTCCCTCTATGCTGCCTCAGGGTAAGTCGACTCACTCCCTCATCCCGGACCGCAGAGAGCCAACTCCTCAGGAGCCCCCTGTGGGGATTTCATCCTCTTCCGAGGCCTCTCCTGATTTGGCAGAAGAGCCCCCTCGGAAGAGGAAGTGCAAGAGGAAGCACATTGACTCACCTGAGTCTATCACGTCCGACACAGATCTGGATGATTCTGAGGGTTCCCCCCGTTCCCCTTCTGAAGATGTCTCATTTGCAGACATTCTGGAGATCCTTAAACAGAGGGGAAATTGGCCGGCCCTCAACCCTTCGGAGGACGAATCTGTGTATCTTGAGGCGTTTGGCTCTCGTCCTTCCACCTCCTGGGTGTCCCCTCCCTTCGACCCCCTCATGCAGGTGGTTGCTAAAAAGGCATGGACGGCTCCTGATTCAGTGGACCCCACTCCCAGGAGACCCTCCAAATTCATCACAGCTCCAGCAGACAAGGAATTTTTATCAAAAGGAGTCTCTGTGGATGCTATGGTGGTAGCTGCCGCCACAAAGAAGGAACTGGCTGATCCTTCAGTGCCTGTCCATCCACCTAACAAGTAATCTAGGTCCATGGATAGGTACGGGAAGCGGATGTTCTCCTCAGCGACATTTACTATGCGTTCGCTGAATTACCTGTGCCATTTCACTCGTCTTCAAAGGGACTTGATCAAAGAAGCGAGTGAAATGCTTAAGACCCTACAGCTGCGGGTTTCAAGAAAATGAACACGCAGCTGGCTATCCTTAATTCTATTTCCAACTCCTCCATGCGCCTCCTCTCATGCGGCCGATGGAGCGAGCAGAGCCGCAGGAACAGGGGTAGCCTTACGTAGGCACGCCTGGATGCGGCTATGCAATTTTGCGGAACCTTTCAAGACGTCTTTCACAAACTCCCCTTTTGATGGATCATCTCTTTTTGGTCCACAAGTGAAAGAAACCCTGACTAGGTGCGAGACGGATGGCAAGACCCTTTCTGCCGTCGGAGTCCGTTTTTCCACTCCTTCGAGGCCTTACCCCAAAGGTCAGAAGGGGGGAAAGATGTGGTTCCGTAAACAATCTCAAGGGACTTCGCCTGTCGACAGAGTCGGTTCCCGCCAGAGGCAGAGGGGAACAACAATGGTAGACGCCCCTAGAGGCAGAGGGGTCCGCAGAACCAGGGCAATCGAGAAGCCTTCCGATAAGCCCTTTCAGCATCCCTGAGGTGTTGCCCGGCTGCCCATCTTCGGAGGCAGTCGGGGGAAGATTGTCACTGTACCCAGAAGCCTGGCTATCCTTGACAAAAGACAAATGGGTACAGTCCATCATTTCCGAAGGTTATTCTATTCCCTTTCTTCGTTTTCCAAGTCGGTCAAAAAAATCCCTTCCAGATGTTCCACCCGCTCAAAGGGATATAGCAGCTTTGGAAATTTCAAAACTGCTTGCAAAAAGAGCTATTCAGCCAGTGCCAGCAGACCAACTAGGATCCGGAATCTACTCAAGGTTCTTTTTAGTTCCAAAGAAAACAGGGGACTGGAGACCAATTTTGGATCTCAGTATCTTGAACAGATCGGTCAAGAAAACAAGATTTCGGATGGTCACGCTGCAATCCATTCTTCCCCTGTTGGGAAAAGGAAACTGGATGTGCTCTATAGACCTTCAGGACGCGTACTATCACATAAAAATGAACAGGCGCTCCAGAAGATTCCTCCGCTTCAGGCTGGGAACCAGTCATTTTCAATTCAGGGCCCTGCCCTTTGGTCTCACCACTGCCCCCCAGGTGTTTACCAAATGCATGGCAGTGGTAGCTTCTCACCTGAGACGACAAGGATTCCAGGTGTTTCCATATTTGGACGACTGGCTCCTCACAGCTCCCACCAAGCATCTCCTTTTGATGGCCAGAGATTACACTTTTCGCGTCTGTCAAGAACTGGGTATCTCAATAAATTGCGAAAAGTCTGTTTTGTCGCCTTGTCGTACTATTACCTACATAGGCGCAAATTTAGATACTGTAAACATGTCTGCAACACTAACGAACCAAAGGATATCAGACATTCAAAGATTGGTGTCACTTCTTCTCAACAACAACAGAGCCAAGGCCAGGTTAGTTCTAAAGGTGTTGGGAATCATGGCAGCGGCCATACCTCTCCTCCCATTGGCCAGATACCACATGCGGATCCTTCAGTGGATGCTCTTTTCTCAATGGTCATACCAGGAACTTCCAATGTCTCACACCATTATGATCACGCAAGCGTGCAAAAAGCATCTCATGTGGTGGATGTCTTCCCCCCAGCTCCTGTTGGGGAGACCCTTTGTTCCACCTCCTCCGGTTGCTACTCTGACAACGGATGCCTCCCTGATCGGGTGGGGGGGGCATTATCAGGGCAGGACAGTCCAGGGCACATGGCAACCAAACGAATGCCACTTGCACATAAATGTTCTGGAGATGAGAGCAGTGCTTTTAGCGTTGCAAGCCCTTCAAGACTCTCTTCCCTTGGGAACGATTGCAATCCAGACAGACAATATGTCTGTAGTGTGGTACATCAACAAACAAGGCGGAACCAGATCATACCCCCTGTGCCGCGAAGCACTCAGGCTGTGGCAATGGGCGATTTCTCCCCAGCGTGTTCTGATAGCAACGGACATCCGCGGGAAGTCCAATCACATTGCGGACAAGTTGAGCAGAGCTATTCTCATGCCTCACGAGTGGTCTCTGAAAGACTCTGTAGTGAGAGAGATATTTCTCAAGTGGGGTCAGCCTTGCTGCGATCTTTTGCTACTCCCCAAAACAGCAAGTGCAGAGAGTACTTCACTCTATTCCCTTTACCAGGCCAACCCAGCAGGGACGCTAGTCCAAGTTTGGCCCGGGACTTCTGTATGCATTTCCTCCTTTCCCACTGATCTCTCAAGTAATACAGAAAGCTATCGCTCAGAAGGCCTCATTGATCCTCATTGCTCCTTACTGGCCTCGACAAGTGTGGTTCCCCTTTCTACATCGATTTCTTTTGAGCGACCGTGGAATCTGGACCTAGTTCCAGATCTTTTGATCCATCAGTCGGGTCAGTTTCATCGCTCCCTCCCCTCTCTGAACCTCACTGCTTGGTTCCTCCACTTCCAACCGTAGCCAGGCTTCCTCAATTATCTCACTCTGTTAGAGATATTTTGATAGCTTCCCATAAATCTTCCACTCGAAAGATTTATTTGAGTAAGTGGAAACGCTTCTCATATTGGGCACAAGAAAAGGACATAGATCCTTTCACCGCTTCCATCCAACTAGTCCTTGATTTTCTAGCTGAACTCTTCCATGCAGGTTCATCTCCATCTACTCTTAAGGTTCAATTGGCAGCTATTTCTAATTTCCATGTGGGTATTTCTGAATCTGCTCTAATGTCCCACAAACTCTGCAAAGCCTTTTTGAAAGGAGTTTTTCTTCTCAGACCTCCTGTAAGAAATCCTCCTTCTCCTTGGGACCTAAATTTAGTTCTTGCTTCTTTGATTCTTTCCCCTTTCGAACCTGCAGCTTCATGTTCCTTAAAGTTATTATCATGGAAAACTCTCTTTCTGGTGGCTATCACATCAGCTAGAAGAATTTCAGAACTTCAAGCACTCAGTTGTCGTTCTCCTTACCTTGTATTTCATAAGGACAGAGTTTCCTTACGAACTAACCCGTCCTTTTGCCTAAGGTGGTTTCAACATCAAATCTAAACCAATGCATTGACCTCCCTGTCTTTTTCCGGAGTATTCAAATAGGTCTGAACAAAAATTACACTACCTGGATGTTCATCGTCAATTAAGGTACTACTTGGACAGGACGAAACTATTCAGAAAATCTGATCAGCTGTTTGTCTCCTATGCGGAAAGCAGAAAGGGACTTCCAGTTTCAAAGGTATCCTTATCCAGATGGCTAACATCTCTGATTACCCTTGTTTATGAGATTAGACACCAAAAACTGCCTAATAAACCTAAAGCCCATTCCACCAGAGCTTTGGCTACTTCTCTAGCCTTCCAAGACAGACTGCCTATTGACACCATTTGTGCAGCGGCTACTTGGGCTACTCCTCACACTTTTATTTCCCATTATAAGTTGGATTTAGCTTCTAGGCATAGAGCTAATTTTGGTTCCACTGTTCTCAGGAGTCTGTTCCGTTAGGCCACCCGGGACAAGGTGCTAGGGACGCGGTCCCATCCAGCAAGAATGAAGGCGAGATAGACAACTTAACATATAGAAGTTATGTTCTTACCATAACGTTCCATGTTAGTTGTCTTCTTCTCGCGTCCCACCCTCCTTCCCCCTGGCCTGGACAGACCTAGAGGAGTTGTGATCGTGACCTCTCTTTCTACCACCTCTTTCTTAGCTATATGCTATTATGCATATTTCTTGTTTCAGGATGTAGGTCACCCTTCTTCTTCCTGTTGTTAGAGGTGGACTCTGTTATAGCTATTCTGTTTTATATTGTTACTATCATAAGCTGGGGTTAGCTTACAAACGAGATCTGAGGTAACTCTCGCCTAGCATTGTGGGATATAAGGGGAGCCTCGAGCCGGTGGAACCAACTCTCGAGCTTTAGAGTGGCCGAGTCGGAGCCGAGGTCGGCTCCGAACCCATCCAGCAAGAAGAAGGCGAGAAGAAGACAACTAACATGGAACGTTATGGTAAGAACATAACTTCTATTTCTTTTCATGGCAGATGTATGTCTACTTCCATTAAAGCTCACTCAACTAGGGCTGTAGCCTCTTACGGTACTTTATTCAACGGGTTGGATATCAGTTCCATCCTTCAAGCTGCTACTTGGTCTTCAGTGCATACCTTTACTAAGCATTGTAAGTTAGACGTGGTTTCTAGGGACAGAGCAGGTTTTGCTACAGCCATTCTGCATGGGTTTGTTGAGGGCTCTTCCCAGCCTTCCACCTCATAATCCTTTTGAGCTTTTGTACTCTCCTTACGGTGAAGAACACTGCAGCAGTGAAGAGAAGGACATCTACTGTTATGGTAAGATTTTACACAACTCTGTCTCTTTACTTGCCACTATATTTGTGATTTTCCTATTTTTTTCCCTTCTCGTCTGATTCTTTTCCTTGTATTCATTTTGATTTTTGGCATGTTCATTTGCTAAACTAAACAAAGATGTCAACTTAGACAACTTCTCTTGTTTTAAAACTGTCACTATTTGGATGTAATGAGGTCAGCAGATATATATGTGTGTGTGTGTGTGTGTGTATATATATATTTATATATATATATATATATATATATATATATATATATATATATATACACACACACACACACACACACACACACACACACACCAAGTCTCATTTCAATGATTGAAATTACGTTTCTATGAAACGTAATATAGTGACCCCTTTTTCCCGAAAGTGCATTTTTTCAAAAACTTTCACGAAAAAGAAACTAAGCGAAAACAAAACAAACAAACAAAAAAAACCCCACAACACTAACCACATTTATGCAGGAGAACAACCCCCCTGCACCCCCACACCCCCGCTACTTATATATTCTCACTCAGAGATCGCACTACAGTGGGGAATAGGGAATATTTCCTTATCCCCGCTGTACTGCGATCTAAGCAACAACCTACGTTGCTGTTCACTTAGTTACCTTTTCGCGAAAGTGCATTTTTGAAAAAATGCACTTTCGTGAAAAAGGGATCACCTAATTACATTTTTCGGAGAAACGTGCGCGCGTGTGTGTGTATATATATATATATATATATATATATATATATGTGTGTGTGTGTCAAATATAACACTTCTGAACCAACAAATTAAAAAATGACTCCTAGACAGATCCATTGTGAATTGTGTTATGTTATATAAGTATTTCTTTTTTCTTCTTAGTGGTTCTTTTTTGTGTGTGTGTGTGTGTGTGTATATATATAGATATATATATATATATATATACTGCGGTGGTGGTGCTGCGGTAGCGTTGTCGCCTCACAGTATGACGTTGTCCTGTTCGATTCCCAGCTAGAGCGTCTTCTGTGTGGAGACATGCGTGAATGGGCGTACCTTCGTTGAAGGTTGTGCGTCAGAGCTGGCAACTTGGCACGTAAAAATCTAATGCCAATCATTAGCGGACCGGAGTTCCGCTGTGGCGACCCCTAACCGGGAAAAGCCGAAAGACACAACAACATAATGTGCAGTCCAATGATTGCAGATCTGTACATGCAAGCAATTTTGAGGAGGCCGATACCTCCTTCAGAGCGAGGAATATATAATCTTGGTATACACTAATTTGATATATCATTTGATAAGTATGAAGAATTGTTTTTGTTTTCATGTCCATTTGATCCAATGCTTTTTTTGAGATTCATCAGTCATTCTGAAACTGTACATTAGAACAGGAAGGGCAAATAGATATGCTGTGTGGACTTTGTTCGTAGCTGTCAATGCAGTTTTCAATATTAGTTTGCCTTCTGAAGTATTCCTTACTGAGTTTTATTCTCATTTTTCATGTTTTATTCCCTTTCATCTATTCTCAAATAGTTATGCACTCTCTTCTGTTCAAGTTCCTTTATATTTCATTCCAATCCCTAGCTGATATTTTCTCTGTGCTGTAGCTTTCCTTTTTTAAATGTTGCCTTTGCACTCTTATCAAGACCAAATGTCACTCTTATATCATATGAGAATGTTTTAACCGTTTGTAGTTGTACTTTCAGCGCCTCAGCCAAAGAATTGCAGTTTTATACCATCAACATACAGCAGATGAGAAGACTTTAAATCAGTTTGGTTTTGGGAGCCAAGCTGTAACTGTAGCCTGATCTGTTAAGTAAACAGCTTAATGGGTAACGCCTAGACAAAATAGCAATAGTGACAAAGAATCACCCAGTAATATCCCCTTTGAATGTTTATCCCTGGGATAATAATTTACCCTTTGTCATGGCCCATCTGCAAAGTGTTTTGCCAGTGTTTCGTGGTCACTGTGTATGTAATTGATTAATGTAGGCTATATCTTATACTTCTGTGAGTATTCCTTTATGCATTAATATGGGATGCTATCAAATGTTTTTTTTGTAATCTATCCATGCCATACTTTGATTCTTCCTTTATTTACAGCTCTGTGTTATGGCTTTAGCACAAATGATCCATGTTATTTTGTCCCATCTCGCCTTCATTCTTGCTGGTTGGGTTCAGAGCCGAATCTCTGTTCCTGCTCATCCTATACTAAAGCTCGAGAGCTTCTACTGGCTCGAGGCTGAGTCCTATCCCATGGTGCTTAGCGGCTGTTCCCCAGATCTCGTTTGCTGCTTGAAGCTTCGGGATTGTCTTCAATGGCTCAGGCTTGTAAAATTTAATATTTTATATATTTCTAATAGTTACTTCCTAATAATTTTCTGTTTTTACTTACTAGTTCAATTGTAATAGCCTTGTGCTATTTTTGGCTCTCTACACCTTATATTTTTACCTTTGCGGCTGTCTTTTTCTTTGGGCCTTGTTGCTTCCTCAAGAATCTGTTTAATTTAGAGGATTCTTGTCACTTTTCCTTCTTTTCTTTTTTTAGGAGTCACCGTTTAAGTTAGAGGCATCTCCTCCGGTGGAGGGGATAGTCGTTTAACTTAGAGACTTCTCCTCCTCCCTTTCTTCCTCTTCTAATTAAAAAAAATATATATATATTTTAGATACCTGTTTTTTGCTATCTTTCTCTTTTTATATAAAAGATATAAACTTTTCCTAACATTTATTGAGTGTTTTTTTTCCTTATAGCTAGCATGTCTAAGGAACCAGCTAAAGAACATAAGTCAGGATTCAAAAAATGCGATTCCTGCACCCAAAAAATGTCCATTGCTGATGGACATACTAGTTGTGTGTACTGTCTGGGACCACCTCATCTTCAAGATTTCCTGCTCCATCTGCCATAGTTTTCGTGCCAGGGTCTCGCAGGAGAAGAGGAATAAGCTGATATTGGGAGGCTTATTAAAAGTGGATGAAGGAAATCAGACACAACCAAAAAGTCTTCTTCATCGGCTCCGGTGTCTGAGCCGACAAGCAGCACCAAACTTGATACTTCTTCGGCTCTGAAAGTTATCGGGCCTGAGAAACATGGTTCTCCTTCAGTTCCATCTGTTTCATTGGAACCGTTGTGGAGCCGGTCACCGTCCTTGGAGCCTGTTCGCTCGGTGCCGGTATCTCCCTTACTACAGTCGGTGGCAGGTAGCCACAAGTCTTCCAGTCATTCCTGTAGATCCTCCAGGCTATTGGATGATGACGTGGAGCGGGTAGTGAAGAGGTTGCTTCGGGCCGGGGCTCTAGCAGAAATTCTCTCAAGCCCAGCCCATCGGATCTTGGAGCAGACAATGGTACTCCCAACTACGCCAATTCCTCCTCCAACTCAAATGAGTCAGAGAGTATGGAAGCCATTGTGCTGGACCCATCGGAGCCAGTAATCACAACTGATATCTCAGCTCCGACGTCTGCTCTGGTTTCCTCGATGCTTTCGTCCATCGAGGGACCTGGAGGCTGGCACTCCTTGGACGGCTCCAAGGGGGAGAGTCGAGTCAGACCCTTGTCGGAATCGTCTCTCCCACTTGGCGCCTCAGCTCAGGTGAGTTCAGCTCCCACATCTGCCTCGAAGCCACAGTCCTTGGTGCCGCAGAGATCTCCCGGCCTCTCGGGGCCGGAGTCTCTTTCAGCCCAGGACTGCGGTGCCTTCGAGGTGATGTGGAGTGTGCTCTCAGCTGAGTCTGCTCCACCTTCGGCTCCAGCCTGTCTTCCCCCTAAGGGACCAGTGTCCACCTCTTTATTTACCCCTCCATCACCCACAGAGTAGAGAGCCAGTGCCCCAGGAAGCTACAGTGGGTGGATCTTCTTCCGATACCGCCCGGAAGCATCCCCCCGAGGAGGTCCCTCGGAAGAGACAGTGTAAGAGGAAGCTTATAGTCTCCCCTGAGTCTGTCACTTCTGATACTGACTTAGAGGTTTCAGAAGGGTCCCCACTGTCACCCTCTGAGGATGTCTCCTTTTCAGACATCCTGGAGATCCTTAAAGCAGAGGGGGGGGCTGGAAGTCACTTTCCCCTTCAGAAGATGAGTCGGTATACCTGGAGGCATTTGGCTCTCGCCCCTCCACCTCTTGGGTGTCTCCACCTTTTGACCCATTCCTGGGTTTGGTGAGTTGAAAGCTGTGGGGCTCTCCAGACTCAGTGGACCCCATTCCGCAGAGGTCTAATAAGTTCATTATGGCCCCGGAAGATAGGCGGTATTTAACAAAGGGTTTCCAGTAGATGCGATGGTGGTGGCAGCGGTCACAAAAAAGGAGTTAACTGAAACTTCTGTATCTGTTCATCCACTGAACAAGGATTCTCATACAATGGACAGATACGGGAAGCGTATGTTCTCCTCAGCGGCCTTTACCTTACAGTCACTGAATTATTTGTCGCATTTCACATGACTTCAGAGGGATCTCCTAAAAGAGCTAGGAGATAGCCTGCAAGGTGCTACAACCCAGGACTTATCTGATAAGGTTAATTCCCAGCTTTGAACCCTAACCTCCATATCTAACTCCTCCATGTGCCTCATATCTTATGCAGCCAATGGAGCGAGCAGGGCAGCAGGCACAGGAATAGCTCTTCATAGACATTCCTGGATGCGCCTTTGTGAGTTAGCCGAACCCTTCTTTTCTTCCTTTATTGACACTCTCCCTTTGATGGCTCGTCATTGTTCGGTACGGAAGTGAAAGAAACTCTTACCAGGAGCCAACAAGATGGTACGACCCTGTCTGCCGTTGGAGTCTGTATTTCCGTCCCTACCAAACCTTATCCTAAAGGTCAAAAGAGCGGAAAAATGTGGTTCTGTAAGTCCAAAGGAGCCTTACCTGACACTCGTGGTGATCCTTCCCCCAGGGGCAGAGGGGGAAATAGCTGAAGACACCATCCATGCAGCAGAGGAGGTCTGCAAAACCAGAGAGATAGAGATACGTTCGCTGGTAGGCCTTCCAGCGCTCCTGAAAGGAGGCCCACCTGTCCACCTCTGGAGGCAGTCAGGGGGAGAATATCGCTGTACCCAGAAGCCTGGCTAAATTTGACTCAAGACAAATGGGTACAGTCCATTATATCCAGAGGATACAACATTCCCTTTCAATGTCCACCTCATCCGCCAAAGTTTATCCCAGACATTCCACCCGGTCAAAGGGATCAAGCAACACGAGAAATCCAAACGTTGCTAGAAAAAAAGAGTCATCCAAGAAGTCCCCGCAGAACAACTAGGATCCGGAATTGACTCAAGGTTCTTTTTGGTTCCAAAAAAGACAGGGGACTGTAGACCCATATTGGATCTCAGCAGACTAAACAAGTCGGTGAAAAAGTCAAAGTTCCGGATGGTAACACTGCAGTCTGTACTCCTGTTTCTGGGAAAAGACAATTGGATGTGCTCGTTAGATCGTGTACTAACACATAAAGTGTGCCCTCTATTGGATCTAAAACTCACAACTGCTTCACATTTAAAATAACTACGGAATCTCACTATGCACGGACTCAAAACAATCAAATGCCACATTTGTGTGCTTACCTTACAGAAACAGATGCTTGGTGCCAGAGCCATGGGCTCAAGCTCAATGCCAAGAAATGTATAGTTATCCCCTTTGGGAAAAAGCATGTACCCATGAATTACCACATAGGTGGCAGTACACTAAACACCGAAAGTGTGATGAGAGACTTAGGGACACAGGTGGACAGTGGTCTCACCTTCGATAACCACATTGCCACAACAATCAGGAAATCCTTCTGTGTGGCACACCTCATCACTAAGGGCTTTTCATCCAGAAAAAAGGAGGTCATTGTCCCACTGTATTCATCCCTCATTAGACCCATTATAGAATACAACGCCCCATTTGGTATGTACCTCTCAAGACATCTGCAACAACTGGAAAGGCTGCAGAAAAACCTCACTAAAAGAATCACAGGCCTAAAGCAGATGCCCTATGCTGACCGCCTTAAAAAACTCCAGCTATACTCTGTCACATATCGTCTACTCTGAGGCGATCTCTGCTTAACATACAAGGCTATGTCAAACCCAGAGCTGTTGGACATGCTACACTTAAAGAAATCCCAATCCCTCAGAGCCACACGCTCCAGGGATCTAAACCTTGTCATCACAATAAACAAAACATGCTGGAGGGATAGGTTCCTGACCCAGAGACTCCCCAGACTCTGGAATAGACTGCCCATACATGTCAAGCAAAGCACCTCTTTGGCCCTCTTCAAAAGGAACCCTGCTGATTGGATGGGTAGAAAGGAAATTCATCCCAGGGATCACGTCAGTCGCCCTGCTAGACAGGGGTCCAGGGAAGTGAACAGTGTGGGAAGAAATAGGGTATTGTTATGGCTAGTCTTGTATAGGCCCTAGGGCTGATAGCCTAGTACCCAACCTATGAACCTATAAAGATGGACAGGCACGCATGAAGATTTCTACGCTTCCGTCTGGGAGCCAGTCATTACCTGTTCAGAGCTCTGCCCTTTGTTACTCACCACAGCCCCCAGGGTGTTTACCAAATGCATGGCAGTAGTCACGGTTCATCTGAAACGTCAGGGATTCCAAGTGTTTCCTTACTTAGATGACTGGCTCCTAATTGCCACCACCAAGCAGCTACTGATAAAAGCAAGAGACTACACCATCCATCTCTTCTCAAAACTAGGCATTACTATAAATGCAGAAAAATCTGCTTTGTTGCCATCTCAGCATATTACATTCATTGATGCAGATTTAAATACAAACGACATGTTGGCAAAGCTACCTCAAGAAAGGATCCAGACGTTACGCAGTCAAGTGAATATCTTACTCAACAAGAACAGAGTACAGGCAAGATTTGTGCTAAAAGTCTTCGGCTCTATGGCAGTGACGATAACACTACTTCCCATGGCACGACTTCACATGAGAATATTGCAGTGGCTACTGTTCGCCCAGTGGTCCATGCAGGAGTTACCCATGTTTCACAAAATCCTCATAACACACTCCTGCAAGAAGGACCTACTTTAGTGGGTTCAGTCCACTCAAGTAACAATGGGCAGACCATTTGTACTTCCCCAACCTATTGCTACAATAACCACGGATGTGTCCCAGATAGGGTGGGGGGGCATTATCTGGGAAAGACGGTCCAAGGAATATGGCAAGTTCATGAATAACATTTGCATATCAATGTCCTAGAGATGAGGGCGGTGCTTCTGGTGTTGCAGGCATTTTAGGATTCTCTTCCCACGGGGACTGTTGCAATTCAGACAGAAAATAAGTCGGTGGTATGGTACATCAATAAACAGGGGGGAAACCAAATCCTACCCCCTATGTCGAGAGGCCCAGAGAGTGTGGCAATGGGTGATATCTTCTCAACGCTTTCTGACAGCAACGCATATCCCAGGGAAATCCAGCGTTATAGCAGACAGGCTAAGCAGAGCGATTTTCATGCCTCACGAGTGGTCCTTCAATCAGGAAGTTGCAAATCAAATTTTTCACCAATGGGGCCAGCCTTGCTGCGACCTTTTTGCCACCCCCTTCAATACCAAATGCAGCAACTACTTTGCCCTAATCTCCCCCCGGGAGAGTCACTGGCCCTGGGTCTTCTTTATGCCTTTCCCCCATTTCCCTTGATTCCAAAGGTTATCCAGAAAGCAACATTGTTGAGTCGCAGGTAATTCTCATTGCGCCATACGGGCCTTGTCAGATTTGGTTCCCCTTTTTTTGGCCCTACCTTCAGGAGGACCCATGGATCCTGGACCCAGTGCCATATCTTCTGACACATCAGTCAGAAACGCTCCATCCTGCCCTCCACACCCTCAAGCTGACAGCTTTTCTGCTCCATTTCCGATCTTAGCCAGGCTTCCAGAATTGTCCCCTGCAGTTTGTCACATTCCAGTCTCATCGCACGATAGATGACTAGGAAACTCTATGCAAGCAAATGGAAGAGGTTCTCTTGTTGGGCTAACAAAAGACGTATAGATCCCTTTACAGCATCTATACCTTCAATTCTGGAATTTCTAACAGAAACCTTTAATCAAGGAGCAGCGCAGCCACTATTCGAGTTCAGTTAGCTGCTATTTCTAATTATCATGTCGGAGAATCGGGATCTAGTCTAATGCCCCATAGACTATGCAAAACCTTCCTCAAGGGTACTTTACTGTTAAGGCCTCCCTTCAGAGAACCTCCTCCTCCTTGAGACCTCAATCTAGTGTTATCATCTTTGATCTTGCCTCCTTTCGAACCAGCATCATCATGTTCATTTAAAATTTTATCTTGGAAAACACTCTTCCTTACAGCAATTACTTCCGTCAGGAGAGTATCAGAATTGCAAGCCTTGTCTATCCATCCACCTTATTTGATCTTCCATAAAGATAGAGTTTCCCTCAGAACAAATCCTTCCTTCTTGCTGAATGTTTGTTCTCAAGTGAATTTAAACCAAAATATAGAATTACCATTGTTTTTTCTAACTGTGGCATCAAGGCAGAGTATAAACTCCATCAACTGGATGTGCATAGACAGTTGCGCTTTTACTTGCATAGGACCAAAGAATTCAGAAAGTCAGACCAATTGTTTGTTTTCTATTCAGAAAATAAAAAAGGTTTGGCAGTTTCAAAAGTTACCTTGTCCAAATGGCTTACTGAGACCATCACATATGTCTATGATTCCCACAGTAAAGAACCACCAGGGAAAATCAAAGGGCATTCAACTAAAATGGTATCTACCTCCATTGCCTTTCAATCCAGACTTGCATTGGATTCAGTTTGTGCTACTGCTACATGGGGTAATCCTCATACCTTTATTACTCATTACAAATTAGATATGGCCTCCCGGAACAGGGCATCCTTTGGTTCCACTGTCCTGATGAGTTTATTCCCTTGAGCCACCCAAGAAGAAGGTGCTGGGGATTCTGCCCCAACCAGCAAGAATGAAGGCGAGGTGGGACAACATAACATAAAGAAGTTATGTACTCACCATAATGTTCCGTGTTTGTTGTCTAGTATCTCGCCTTCAGTCTTGCGTCCCTCCCAGCCATCCCCCTCCTGGAGGATCTAGTGGAAAAATTCACAGAAATTGGCAGATAAGGTCTGATTCCCTTCGTGCCCTTTCTTGTTAATTTTTATAACAATATGTTTCAGATATTATCCTTTTGGATATTGAATATATCATAGGAGCCTTTATTCCTCAAACGAGATCTGGGGAACAGCCGCTAAGCACAATGGGATAGGACTCAGCCTCGAGCCAGTAGAAGCTCTCGAGCTTTAGTATAGGCTGAGTTGGAGCTGAGTTTCGGCTCTGAACCCAACCAGCAAGACTGAAGGCGAGGTACTGGACAACAAACATGGAACGTTATGGTGAGTACATAACTTCTTTTTTGTTCTGTATGGCTTTATGTGTTACTTTTTAGTTCAGTTGCCATAATTGATTTTTTTTTCAAAGTGATTATAAATCCTGTTTACATTAATTCCAGTATAAATTTAAAAAAGCTATGGTATTTGCTCTTTACACTTTACTACTTCTGTTGCTTGTTTTTCCAGGTTGCCAAATGTGTTTTTGTCTATGTAGTGTTTTTTGTTGATCCATTCTACTAAAGAGCATACATTTTTATTTGTACTTTTCGTTAGGTTTTCTTGTGCAAGTATTTTGCTTTCCTCTAATTTCTCTCTTAATCTTTCTGAATATCTTTTATCTGAAAATTCTTGGCTTCTTGCACACAAGTAAAAATACATAATTTTCTTCCTTACCCTCAGTAGTCCACTTTGCCATCTCTATACTTCTTTTTTGGCCTGTCAGTTCTTATGTGGTCTACTTTTTCTTCTACCACAAAGGGGGTCAGCCATGTAGTCCTTTTTCATCCATGTGGTCTTTCAGGCTGTGCATCAGGTTTGGACTTGGGGGCACATGATAAAGGTCTGCTTAAAGCCTCAGATTGAGATGGGTGTCTTCACATCCCCCTCTGTCCCAGGGGTAGATTGGACTTGTCCTTCCTCTCCCATCATTGATGGCTCCACACCCAGAGCCTTTTTACCTTGGTGCAGACCAGTCCTCTGACCTCAATTCCAGGGATTCCACATTCAGAATGAAAATTACTTTTGCCTTTTTTTTTAAACATCATTATTAAATCATTACTTTTGACATAGGCAAATTTATATTTATACAAAAGTAATCAAATTGTATTAAATTAACATTAATGAACATTATACTTCACATATATTCCTGTATAACATATAACTTGAGCAACATTAAGTAAATTATTCAATTCCTGCCCCTTTTTTTAAACAAGAAACATTTTTTAAACCATCACTTACGACATAAGCAATCATACATTTATATAAGTGAAAACGAACGACACCGGCACAATCCTAGTTGCAAGCATTTTGCATCACAAACGATACTGACGCACCCCCAGTTGCAAACATTATACATCACTTATAATCTACCCAATCATTTTCAGTCAACCATTAAATAGCTTAAGTCCTGCCTCGTTTTGAACCTCATCCCTCCCCTGTATGTATTGTTCCCACTATTCCCATTTTTCCTATGTAGTTTGCTACTACCCTTTTCTAAAGATCTCAGTTCCTGTTGTTCTATCTGTGTTACTATATTCACTATTTCTAATATAGTTGGTTTAGATTTTGATTTCCATTTTTTAGTAATTGCTTTTTAAGCAGCCACCATATTTAGACACAGCAAGGCCTTACCATGTCTAGGCAATTTTGATTCTGTACCATAGCTCAGAAAAATCTATCTAGGCAATTCTGATTCTGTACTATAGCTCAGAAAAATCATCTACCTCTTCACACCAATCCATCCACCAAGTATCTCCGACAGTGCATCCCGCAGGGAATTCTTAAACTCCGCCAACCCACTGCATTCCCCGAAAATATGTTCCCAAGTACCCATCCCACCTCCAACATTTGCTGTCTACCTGAGTAAAAATTCTTTGGAGTCTTCTTGGGGTATAACAATATCTGTGTAAACATTTCCAAGCAGAAATCCTAAATCTTCTAGATTTTTGTTGCATATTTGGGAGATATACATATATACTCCCATCGTTTCTTTATGAATTGCTATTCAGTTTCTCTTCCCAATTTTTTCTGAATGTAAGACTAAAAGGACTAAACCATGTTGACTGCTTGTATCTTAGTATCCATACTCCTATTACAAAGCTTCAATTTTCTCAGTTTTTGTATTATCTTTTGTTCAGTCTCTTCCCACATATCCTTAGATGCCACACCAGAATAATTTTATCATGCCCCCATAAATACAGATATTGCGGAACCAATTTGTGTGCTGGTACATAATTTACCACTTTTGCCTTTGTTTTAGCTTCATTAATTTTGTGTCCTGAAAAAATTTGAAACTGTCTCAAAATGTTCCAAAATGTCTCAAAATGTTCCACTGCATAATGTCTCTTTCTGGATTTGTCAGGTATAAAGTAGTATTATCTGCAAATAGAGCCATCTTTTCTTGACTACCATACCAGTTATATCCTTGAATTTCTGAGTCCCTTATTTTGTTTTACAGTGGTTCTAAATATAATGCAAATAACAAAGGGGAAAGAGGACATACCTGCCTGGTTCCTCGGGTTTTTCTGAAATTATCAGAGAAGCCCCCAACCACATGAATTTTCACCTCTGATCCCTCATATATTCTCCTAATCAGCCTAATAATTTTTTTTCAGGAAATGCAAATGCTTCCATTGCCTTGCTCATAAAGTCCCAGCTTACTCTGAAATGCTTTCTCTGTATCAAGACCCACCAACAACAGTGATACCTCCTTACCTTGTGCTTCCCTCTGGATCATCAGTGTTCTGTTAATGTTGTCTATTGTTTGCCTCCCCTCCACAAAACCACAGTGATCCATATCTGTCAATTTTGGCATTACGTTTGGCATTCTTTTAGCCATTGTAGACATGAACACTTTCTAGTCATGGTTTAGTATTGAAATGGGCCTGTATGAACGTGGGTCTAATGGACCGTCTTTAGTATTACAGATACCACTGCATTCTTCCAGGATATTGGTATTACTACTCCTAGTAAAATGCTGTTAAACAAAACCTTCCAGATCGTTATCACTCTTTTTTTCCTCCTAGCTTCCAAACTTCCACAGGAATACCATCTATTCCTGGGGACTTTCCTGTAGATTGCTTATACATCACAATTTTTATCTCATCTCCTCCTATCCTAACCTTTAGTAATTGAGCCTCATCTACCTCTAACCTTGGCATATTTAATTCTTCCATAAACATTTCCATTTGTATCTTTTCTTGATTTCCATATTTCTCTGCTTTATACAGACTTTTATAGAATTTCCAAAATATTTCAAATCCTCAACAGGATCTCGTTACCTTCCTTGCTTTAGGCTCCCTAAGCTTGACAACAGCACTTTATACTTTCTGTTGCTTGAGTCTTTGAGCTAAAAGTTTTTGTGCTCTGCTGTAATTATCAAAAAATATTTGCTTAACAGCAATCTTTCATTACCCTGTTTTTATTTTAGTTATTATTGGCGCATGATCTGAAATAGTTATTGTCTGCATATCAAGATTTTTAATTAAATGCACATGTTCCTGTGAAATGTAAATACTGTATAGCCTAGCCCAGTGTTTATTTCTTGGGGAATAATGTGTAAATTCAGCTCAAACTCCTGTTATTGAATTCACATCTTCCATGCCAAATATTTTCATAAATTTCTTCAAAACTGCTACCCTCCTTTGTTATACTGTCCATTCTAGGGCCTCTAGATACATCTTCACTGTTGCAAAGCACATTCCAGTCCCCACCTATAAGTAATGTTCCTTGCTGAAAACTGATTATTTCCCCCAGAAGTTTCTTAAGTTCCAGTACAGCAGTTTTAGGTGGAATATAAATGCTTGCTAGTGTAATTCCCCCTCCCTTGTCAGTAGCCCCTTAGCACCACAAATCTGTCATTATTATCTTTTTTATCCTCTTCTATCACTGTTGGAACTCCTGTTGCAGTTAATATAAGTACTCCTCTTTTCCTTTGTCCCAGGTATTCTGCTGAATAACCATCCTGAAAACCTTTCTATATCAAATTCACATGTTACGTTCTTTCTGTGTCCGTCACCTATACATTTCTTAATATAGTTCACTACTTTCTTTTTTGTATTTGTGAGACTGTTGACATTTAAAGACTTTACAGAAAGCATTATTGCATTAAAAAGTTATTATTTTCACCTTTTATGTATAACACATTTTGTTAAATGTCTTGTTCATAGGTACATAGATAGGTACTAGGCTATTGGCCCTAGGGCCTATATAAGCCTAGCCAAACAGTACCCTGGCTTTTGCCACCCAAGAAAATTATTTTCCTGTGCCCCTGTCGAGCACAGCCACAGAAATGATCCCCAGGGTGAATTTCCTATCTCCCATCCAATCATCAAGATTTTTCTTGAAGAGTGCTAATGAAGAGCTTTGTTTTATATAGATAGGTGGTTTGTTCCAGAGTATGGGACGTTTCTTGGACAGGAATCTATCCCTCCAGCATGTTCTGTTTATTGTGGTGACAAGGTTTAGGTCCTGAGAGCGTGTAGCTCGGAGGTATTGGGATTTCTTTGAGTGGAGCATGTCCAACAGCTCTGGGTTTGACATAGCTTTGTATGTTAGGCAGAGATCGCCTCTGAGTTGGCGATATGTGACGGAGTAAAGCTGAAGTTTTTTGAGACGGTCTGCGTAGGGCATCTGTTTGAGGCCAGTAATCCTCTTTGTGAGGTATTTCTGCAGCCTTTCCAGTTGTTGTAGATGTCTTGTGAGGTACATACCAAAAGGGGCGTTGTACTCTATAATGGGTCCAATAAGTGACGAGTAGAGGGTAACAATGACCTTTTTTTTTTTTTTTTTCGTGGATGAGAAACCTTTTGTGATGTGTGCCACGTAGAAGGATTTCCTGACTACTGTGGTGATGTGATTATCAAAGGAGAGGCTACTGTGTCCCAAGGTCTCTTATCACACTTTTGGTGTTAAGTAGTACCGCCTATGTGGTAGTTCATGGGTACAGAGTTTTTACCTAAAGGGATGACAATGCACTTTTTGGCATTGAGCTTGAGGCCATGGCTTTGACGCCAGGCATCTGTCTCAGTGAGGCCCTTTTGTAGGATGTCCACATCGTTAGGAGTTTTGATTATGGCTCCTAGTTTGCAGTCATTCGTTAGCAAAATACCTTCTGTGTTAGCCTGTACTTCAGAGAAGTAGATACCAAACAGGAGAGGACCCAGGACTGAACCCTGTGGTACTCCACTTGTCACTGGTCCGAAGTAGGATTTGGAGTCTGCTACTTTCACAGTGTGTGTTCTGCCAGTAAGCCAGTTGGTAACCCATCTTGTGACATAGGGATTTATACCTAGTTTTGTGAGTTTATCTATAATTCCAGAGTGGGGAATGGTGTCGAAAACCTTGGCGAGATCTAGATAGGTTGTGTGAACAACCTTACCCTCATCTACGGCTTTGGTGACTGCTTCAAAGAAGTCTATCAGGTTTAGGAGACATGATATGCCTTTTACAAACCCAAACTGGGTAGGGTCCAGAGTTTGGAGATTACCAATGTCATTGTTTATAAGTTCCATGATGATACATTCCATAGCCTTGCAGACCAGGCTCGTCAGGCTAATGGTGCGGTAGTTCCTGGGGTCTGTGGTGGCTGCCCCTTTGTGGAGTGGGATAACTGTCGCTGTGTGCCATTCAGTGGACACAAAGCCTGAGGTGAGGCTATGATTGAACTTGGTACTTAGGTGGGGTGTCAGTTCATTCTGTAGTTCGTGTAGAACGCAGCCTGGGATGTTGTCAGGTCCCACGGATGCTGTGTTCTTGGCTTTGGAGAGTGTTTCTTACCTGTGCAACCGTGATTACAGGAACTTTGCATTCTTCCAGTATAGAGACGGGCCCTTTAGGGGATGGGCGGGGCTAAAGTTAGCACTGAACCTATCTGCCAGGATGTTGGCAATTTCAGTTGGTTCTGTATATTTAGTGCTATTGTGCTGTAACTCAGAGCAGATCTGAGTGTTGCCATTGAGATTCTTGACATAGCTATAGAATGCTTTGTGGTTGTCTTTAGAATCAGTGGCGATTTTGTTTTCGTAACTAGCTTTGGAGGATTTTATGAGGAATCTCAACTTCTTACTGAGGCTGACCAGGGAGTTCCTCCAGTCATGGGATTTTACTCTTTTTTTTTGCAACAGTTTATTTCTTCTGTTGTAAAGTTTGTTTATAGCAGGGGACCACCAGATTGGCTTACTTTTTTTTTGGAGGATAGCATCTTGGTTCTGTTAGAGATTGCACGATCCATTCACTCGTGTAAGTGCTTATAAAGTGCATTTGTGTAGGATACAGCAGTAGTACCTCTATTGTCTGTCAGCATGGGTGTCATGAGGTTTGCCACTTTTGTCTTAAGAAACGTGAAGTTGGCTTTGGAGAATTTTTTTACGGTGGTTTCCCTAATGGGGGGTGGGATGTGGATGTCTAGGGTGGTTAGCTTGTGGTTGGATCTGACCAATGAGGAATTGACCTCTGGTGTGGAACACTGGTTGCCCATGTTGGTAATGACCAGGTCTAGGATATTGCTGCCTCTGGTGGGGGTGTGGATAAGTTGATCCAAGGCGTTGGAATTTATGAATTCCAGAAAACGTTGAGCACAAGAGTTGGTACATGAGTAGTTTTCCCAGTTAATGGTGGGGTAGTTGAAATTGTGTTAGGTTGTACCCTAATATTTTCCAGTGTATCAAGAAATGAGGAGTGGGAATCCTGGGGCATGGTGGGGGATCTGTGGCAAGCTACAATTAATTTGGATTGCGGTAACTGTAGCTGTTCTCCATTCCATGTAACACAAATGCTTTTGTGTTACATGCATACACGCTTTGACAGGTTGAACTTTTTTATACAGTTGTTTCTTGTCATATCCATTTGAGACTGTCGCATCTTACAACACTTTTTGTTTTATTGATAACCCTCAAACAAAAAACACATCCCCAATACCCCCTGATACATATTAACTTAATACTAATACAGAAAACTATGTACATCTTCAAATACTGAAAATTTTCCCTCCAAATAGAAACAAAAGTTCCAAACTGATAAGCACACTCATAGACTTGAGTTAACCTAAAAGAAAGGTTAATGTGATGGGATGCATGGTTTAGCCTGTGCTTCTAAGTGCTACTTGGTTTTGTCTTTTCTTTATAGCTGTCCCAGCTGGGAAAGCCCTTGAATGCTCTCAGAGAACATTATGTCCAAGCCAGTTTCTTTTCTAAGTTATTTTTTTATTCAGCCAATCACTGTCCACCAGCCTGTAGCCAGTTTTTCTGTATCAGATTGTCTCCATGGGGACACGAGAACCAGGCAGCCAGTTTCTCTTTATAAGATTGTTTCCATGGAAACATGAAGACCAGCTGCAGAATTGCTACTGAGCATACATGTTTGCTAGAAAAAAAGCCTCATAATATTCAATATTCTTTTTCATTTTCTTGCTTACTCTTAAAACTTGTTGCTAAGTCAATCTAAGGTCCTTAATCTGGCCATTTCCCCATGCAAAAATGAGAAAAAGCACATAAATGTTTCTTTTGTCATTCTGTTTTAACCAGACTTTTTTATCATTGTATTGCCTACATTTTTTAAAAAATGAACAAGAAGGGAGAAAGAAAAGAAAAAAAAAAGCTGCACCTGTTTACAATCCCCATTACATTTAAAAATAACTGAGAAAACTTTACTTTACAGCATGCAAATAAAACCATACACCACAAAAATAGCACTAATAAGAAAAAAAATTATTTACTTACACTTAACTTTCTCCCTCCTCTTCCCCTCCCCAAAGCATTTTTTGAACATTAATAACATGAAGTCAGCTCTCGTGTTCCTTTCCTTCACTACATTTTCCTTTGAAACACTAGAAATCATTGCTTAACCACAGGCTTTATTATTGTGGAATGGAGAACAGCTACAGTTATTCCCCTTCACAAAGGTTGCCTAGCAACAGGCCCGGGGAATTACAGACCTATAAGCCTGACCAGCCTCATCTGTTTGTCCATGGAACGTATCATTATGGACCTCATAAATAAAGACGTAGGTGACCTCCAAACTCTGAATCCTACCCAATTTGTCTTCGTGAAGGGCAGATCCTTCCTGTTAAATCTGGTGAATTTCTTTGAAAGTGTGACCAAGGCCATTGATGAGGGCAGATCTGTGCACACACCATACATTGACTTGGCAAAGGCTTTTAACACAATTCATCATTCCAGCATTGGTAATAAAATTGGCAAACTGAATGTAAACCCCTTTGTTGCAAGATGGGTTGCCAACTGGCTCACAAACCAGACACACACTATCAACCAACAGACCGGTTACCATGGAGTACAGTACTGTTTGGTCTATACTTCTCAGAAGTTCAGGTCAAAACTAAAGTGTTGCGGCTGGCCAAGTTTGCAGATGACTGCAAGCTAGGTGCAGTCATTAAATCCCCAAATGACATCAGTGTACTCTAGGAGGGTCTCACTCAGACCAGTGACTGGTGTATTAGTCACTGTCTCAAACTAAATGCAAAGAAATGCATCATCATTCCCTTTGGCACAGACAATGTCCCTTCACACTATCAAATCAACAGTACCCTAAGTACCCATGAAGTGGTAAAGGACCTGGGATCACAGGTTGACTGAAAACGTAGCTTCAACCATCACGTGTCTAACATAGTAAGGAAAGCTTTCCATGTAGCACACTTGATTAGTAAAGGTATTGCATCGAGAGCAAAAGAAGTTATAACCCCCTTGTACTCTGCACTTATCCGGCCCATAATTGAGTATAACACCCCATTCGACATGTACCGTACTAAGCACCTGCAGCAATTAGAGGGACTTCAAGAGGTTTCTAACAAAGAAGATCAAGGGTCTCTAGCATGTACCTTACACAGACAGACTAAAGTCCCTGTCACTATATTCCGTATCTTATAAACTTCTTAGGAGAGACTTATGCCTGGCCTGCAGTGCAAACCAAGACCCAAACCTAATGAACCTGCTGTATATCCATAAATCAAATGAGACTAGGGCTACCCATTCCAGGGTCTTATATATGACCTGTGATTTAAGTAGGACATGCTGGAGGGACAGATTTATCTCCCAGTGATTGCTGCATCTTTGGAACAGGCTACTAGTTCATGTGAAACAGAGCACCTCTATGACACTGTTCAAGAGGAACCTGGACAAGTGGATGGGTAACTGTAAATTCTTACTGGGGATAGTGCCCACAACCCTCCTGGACATGGGTAGTCATCACTAAATGCAGTCTTGGGTGTTGACTAGCACTTGTATGGTATCACATTGGGGTGAAATGGCTAGGCTTAAAATGATCTGCGGGTGGATTGCCTAGTAATCTCTTATGATCCTATTATCCTAAGTTTCACAGGTACGGTCTCTCTGTGGTCTTTATTACCAGAAGAAAAATAAGCATAATCTCTCTTTGTTTCACAGCTCACTTTTTGTTGGACAAACTTTTGCATTTCCTCCTTAGCATTTACTTCATCAAAAAATGATTTTATCCCTCCAGGGTAGAATATTTTAAAGACAGCTGGGTCCAGCAGTCTGAATTTCACACCTGTGTCTCAACATTCCCTGAAGAGTGGAATAAATTTGCTTCTCTTCTGCCAGGTATATAATGGGTAATCATTCTGCACAAACATTCTGCTGTCTCTCACTTTTAGTACTTTGTCCTTTTGTCACAGTTTTGTCAAAATCAACTCCTTCTGCTGGTAGGATTGCATCTTTACTATTAAAGGTCTAGGTTGCTTTCTAATAGCTATATTTGGAGCATACACATAATATGCCCTTTCAACTGACCACACCTGCTGTGGAATACTAGTTCAGTTGATTTTTTTGTGCTTTCATAAAATTAATGCAGTCTGTTCCTTCCACCTTCTGTAGTAGCTGAAAATCTCAGGTTTTCCTGATTTGCTCTGTCCTCTATTATTTTTTGAAGCATCTCTTCCTGAGCAGTCTCATATTCAGCCAGTCTTTTCTTCATTTCGACCTCTGATTTTTGCAGCTTTGTTACCTCATCTAAGCCAATCAAAACCTCGCACAGTGGACCCTCTTCTGTTCAGTGCGGAACATCAAGCAGTTCCGCATTGAACAGAGCTCCGCTTTTTGATTGGCTCATATACCGGTATACGAGCCAATCAAAAACGCGCACAGTGGACCCCCTTCTGTTCAATGCGGAACATCAAGCTATTCCGTATTAAACAGAGCTCCGCTTTTTCATTGGCTCGTATACCGGTATACGAGCCAATCAAAAATGCGCACAGCTGACCCTCTTCTGTTCAATGCGGAACATCAAGCTGTTCTGCATTGAACAGAGCTCAGTTTTTTGATTGGCTCGTATACCGGTATTATGAGCCAATCAAAAAAAAAAAAACAAAGCGGAGGAAAGACTCCGAAATAGGGATGTGTGTTTTTTGAAAATTCTGCGATTTGTTCGTTTTTAAAACCCGGACAAATCGCAGAATTTTCAAAAACCTCACGGACAGGAGCCCAAAAAAGAGGACGTGTCTGGGGAAACCCGGAAGTATGGTAACCTTATACTAGCCAGTTAGTGGAATTTACCCATAAACAGAAGTGTACTGGCCTTCTGTGCTGAGTTTGTGTTTTCACATTGGGAGAGCTAGAATTAAGCTGTTACTCAATGTGCAGCCATCATGGAAGTCAAAAAATTACTTTTGTCTTCAACATGACTGAGGCTGACAGTGACAATGAAGAGTTATGATGGTAAAAGAGCCAGAAATGTTAAAAAAAGGTTCAACAGTGAGTGTAGCTGTCCAGATTCGGTTTGATGATAATGGCAGCAAATTATTTTTGCGGGATTTCTGTTACAACAGTGCGTTATAGGAATGCGGAGCTTGAGCTGTGGAGAAAGCTCTGATAGTGTTGACAGCTTGGATTTGCCTTGTGGCATATAACCTATCTGTTGAGATGGATGGAGAAAGGCAACAAAGATTTAGCATTATGGCAAGTACATAACTTTCATTTTTGTCTGCACTGAACTTCATCAATTAGAAAAGATTGTCGGCTTTTTGTTTCCTTCATCTCAAGTAAGCTTGGGAAGAAAGCCTCCAAGGTATCCCTTTCCAGGAGGTTATCCAACTGTATTTCAAACTGTATGTACTTTGCACAATACGCCCTTGCCAATCAAACCTACATTTCATTCCACTAAGTCTGTTGCCACTTGCACAGCCATCTTCAGAAATCTTCTGTTGAGGAAATGTATACTGCAGCAACTTGGCTTGTGTTGCATACCTTTGCTAGACATTATAAACTGGGTATTATTTCCATATCCAGGGTTTACTATCCTCAAGGGTCTTCTGTCATGATACCACCCAAGTCTTTGATAGCTTTGCACTCTGACCCATTCGTCAGATCAGATGAATGGGATGAATAGGGTATGGTAGTTATGTTGTTTGCCATAATTCTGGATCTGATATTGTTGATCCTCATTCATTCCTTACACATGGGTATCTGTTCCGATCTCGGAACCGAGCCGGCCATTTTCCAAGCTCACGTCAGCTTCAAACTCTCGAGCTAAACTCTTACCCACAATCCCCCTCTCCCTGTTACCTCAGATTTCATTTGCCGTGTTGCCATCCGGTCATGTCAAGCTACTTTTTTTGAGCTAAGTACAGTCAATTGTTGTTTAATTGCTTTACAAATTACTTTTCTGTCAGAAAAGTTGATATTTTATTGTCTCTTACCCTATCGCTTCTAGCGTTCATAAATTCCTCAGGTTTTTCTGTCTTCTACTTACTACTTTTACCTCGAGGTATTTTCTCTTAGCATCGTTGGTAATCTTTTTCTCTTTTCTCTCTCATACCTTCGGGTACTCTCTTGTACCATTGTTGGTACTTTTCTATTAATTAATATAGCAGATAAAAAAGGTAGTCCGGGGTTTAAGCGGTGTTCTGATTATGGACACAAACTGCCTACTTCTGATGCGCACTCTTTATGTGTTTATTGTTTGGGAGCTTCCCATTTATCTGTTGAACCACCTTGTACTATTTGTGAGAACTTTTCTAATAGAACTTTGTTAGAAAGGAAAAACAAGCTGATACTGAAGGGGCTTCTAAAATCTCCCTTTTCAGAGGCTATTTCTGGGTCGGAGGTCTCAACCCCTCCTAAAGCCCATAAGAAAATGGATGTTTCTACTAAGGCTAAATCCTTGCCTTCGTCCCCGGCTGGGGACTCTCACCAACCAAAACCTAAAAAGGCTAAAGTTTCGGCTCCGGAGCTCTCTGTCAGCCCCATTGCCTTCGGTGCCTAGACCTTCGGCACCTAGGCCTTCGGCTCCATTAGTGATTTCAGCTCCGTCCTCTCCTGCAGCTTTCTATATATCGGCACCGAGGGGCTCCTTGGTTCAGACCATTACCATTGTATCGGCACCGACCGTTCAGTCGGCGCAAACTTTGACCGCGTCGACTCCGAGATCTTCTTCAGAACCTAGGCCTTTATTGTTGACTCCAGTTTTGTCGGTTCCATCTTCGGCACCAACAACCACATCGGCACCGATCCCTGTGTCGGTGCAGACAATGACCTCGGCACCGATGACTTCTTCAGTGCAAACAGCAGTAGTCCAGTCTTTCTTAGCACAGTTGTCCTCGGTGCGGTCAGATGAGATGGGCACCAAGTCTGCCTCTTTTGTGGACAGGCCTGTTTTTCCCTCAGTCTCTGTGAGGTCCACTGGAAGCCTTTCCGAACATGATGTGTTGCATCTTGTGGACCAGGCATTCTTGGCCAGAGGTATTCCACCCCTCAGGAGCTATCCTTCCTTGGGAGGTGATCACCCATCTCCAAAGACACCTTCTTATTCTCCTCCTTCATTGCCTTTGAAGTCCATGGATATAGCACAGTCTTCCCCTTCTGCAGTTCCCTTTATGGATCTCACTAAGGAACCGCAGTTGCCTTCATGGCAGGAAAGTTTTGCTATGATCCAGGATGTCAGCTGTGACACGCATAGCTTGCTGCCCCACAGCCATCCAGGGACTCCGGGTTGGCAGGCTGAGCCACTTAGGGGAGGAGTGCCCGCTGCCCTAGACATACACTCCTCTTTGGGTGGACCAGCCTTCCAACTGATGGAGAAGGCTTTCGCTGCTGCTGGCGATACCGGACTGTCTATACTTCCGTCCTCCTCTGGTACACTGGTTTCACAAGTCACATCTAGCGGACACCGGGTGCAAGGGCTGCAGGACATATTCCCTCCGGAATCCTCCTTGTCTTCCTCAGCTTCTCCCGCTGAGGAGGTCCACCGGAAAATGTCGTGTAAGAGGAAGCACATGAACTCCACAGAGGAGTCCCTCACTGAATACACAGATTTCGATGAGGGGGAAGGATCCCCTCGTTCACCCTCTGAGGTATCCTTTGGCGATATCCTCGAAATCCTGAAACAGAGAGGTGACTGGCAGTCCTCTAATCTGACCCCTGAGGAATCTGTGTTCCTGCAGGCCTTTCTCCCACAGCCCCCTACCTCCTGGTTTACTCCACCTGCCGATGAACTTGTCAGGTTCATAGTGCAGCGTGCTTGGAAGGCCCTTGATACCGTCGAAGCTATTTCCCAGAGGCCAGATAAGAGCTTCCCCCCTTTGCTTCGGATCCCCATTGGTCCATAGGTCTTCCTGTGGATGCTTTGGTGGTGGCAGCCGCAACAAAAAAGGATCTGGCAGAAGAAGAAAGCCAGACTGTCCATCCGCCTAACAGAGAGTCCCGGGCCCTGGACAGGATAGAGAAGCGCACCTTTGCTTCAGCGACCTTTGCTATCAGGTCCCTGAATTAGATGGCACATTTTACCAGGTTTCAAAGGGATCTGGTTTCTGAGCCCTCTGAAACCTTGGTTGGTGCCTTGTCTGATGAGGTCTGTGACAAAGTGGCCTCTCAGCTGGCCACCATTCAGTCTATATCTATCTCCTCTATGCGACTGATATCTCACACATCAGGAGGAGTAGCTAGAGCGGCGGGTTCAGCTGCGGTCTTGAGACGACACGCCTGGATGCGCTTGTGTAACTTTGCGGAACCTTTTAAGTCTTCTTTTCTTAATGCCCCCATTGAGCCCTCCTCATTGTTTGGGCCCAAAGTTAAAAGCACACTGGCCAGATGTGAACAGGATGGTAAGACCTTTTCTGCTGTAGGTGTCCGTTATTCTTCCCCTCAGTGTGCTTTCTCCCGAAACCAAAAGAGTGGTAAGATATGGTTCAAGAAATCTCTGTGTGTCCTTTCCGTGACACACAGACCGAGTTCTCCCCCCGAGGCAGAGGGGGAAACTCACAGGGAAGATGCTCCTTTTGGGGCAGAGGGGGACTGCGTAACCAGGGTTCCAGGGATTCTTTCCCTGGTCAATCCTACCAACGCTCCTGAAGAGTGGCCCAACCCCTTTCCTCTGGAGGTGGTTGGGGATCGTTTTTCCTTGTACCCTTCTGCCTGTCTAACCATCACCACCGATTCCTGGGTACAAAGGATTATAACCAGAGATCATCATATCCCCTTCGATATTTGTCCCGTCCCTTCAAACAATCTTCCCGATGTTCCACCCAGTCAAAGGGAAGAAGAAGCACTAGAGATAGAAAAGCTGCTAAGAAAAAGAGAGTCATCCATCTAATGATCTTAAACAAGCGGAGTTTTTTTTTTCTGCCAAGTTCCAATAGATCCTGTTCTTCCTTTGGAGAAAGCCAAAGGGATATAATTTCAAATTTTCCTTGTTCTGATAGGAATGGGGGACATTGCCCCATCTTGGAATAATATAATTTCTTGATACCACATCTGTTACACCTAATCCCAGATTATGATTCCCCATTTAGTCATTCTGCAGCTACAGGAGATTGCTTACTTGATGTCAGTGGACATGATGGTTGCTTTTTGGTACATCAGTACGATTTCCTCTCATGCAATTCCTTTGCTTCATGATAGGTCGGTTTTACTTTCAGTACATGTTGTTGCAACTTGGTCAGCCCAATACATTTAAAGTCTTTATCACTGTGCTAACCACTGTGGTGGAGGCAATGCCAGAGGAGGACCTTTTTTTATTTCCTTACCTGGTCATCTGGCTCCTGATGGCTCCACTGAGGGACGGCCTGGCCCTCCCATGATTGTAGGCTTTTTTGGAGGGGGGGGGGGTTATTAATTAGAAGTCCTCTGGTCCCAGCTCGAAAGATTGCCTTTGTTGTGGTAGTACACTGGACACTCTTCTGCTTCGCTAATTCCTGTTTGCAGATAGTGTCTGGGATGTGACAGCTATACTGACTTGTGTGAAGGCACAGCAGAATGTCCAGGCTTAGGCCGTCATTTGTTTAATGATCCTTATGGTGGTCATGATCTTAGTTCTGTTCACACACCTCATAATGTGCTGCTGTGGATGGTGGTGGGTCACCTGCTACAAATTCATCACACACTTTGAGCTTCTGTTTGTGTTGGACCCCTGTTGACAGGCAGTGGCATTGTAAACTGATTTCACCAGTCTCATTGTGGGCCCAGTCAAGCCATTTACCAGTCATGAGAAACCATATGCTGGTGGGTTAGAGAGGTCACTTGGGCTTCTCCCATATTTAAGAAACATAACACCAAAAAAATTGCAAAAACCTCCTCAATTAAGGTCACTGCTTATAAAATCACAAAATCGAGGAAAAACAAAAGAGCAAGCAACCAAACACGCCATGGTAATAATTCTTTAATAAAACCAAACTTCAGAACATAAGCGCTTTCAGGACAGAGACCTTCATCAGATGAACACATTGACCATAAAAACAGGTATTTATACAAATATTGAAAAACATGTATCCAATCAACACTCAGTAGCGAACTCTCTGCCTCTTAAGGGCTGGTTTTAGTGGTATTACACCATTTAGGCCAGGTGCTTTATCAGCACCTAGCTCAGTGATCCATTTCATTTCATTGTACTGAGTAAGATTTACTACATCTCCACCCCTAACATTTAATCTAACAATTTGTAAAACCATAAATGTAAATGTATGATCCTGGTTATGTTCTATATGCTGATACAGTGCATTATGTACATTTTTTAACTATATAGCTGAAAGGTGTTTCAGTATTCTGTCATTTAATCTACAGTTGGTCTTGCCCAAGTAGAATGAACCGGACATCTTACACTGGGCCAGATAAAGAAGATTCTGTGCATGACAGTCCGCATATTAATTTCAGTGAATATCTCTTCTTAGTCATAGAGTGTATAAATGAATTATTACTCATAATATATGGACACGCTTTACATTGTCTACATGCCCTCCTTATTAAATCTCACCCCACCAGCTAAAATTGGATTATAGATGCCCAACCTTCCTTTTGCAATGACCTCAGATTTGATATTCTGCAAAAAACCTTCTGGATAGCCTCTACTACAAAACATCTCCATTAATTTGTTACATTCAAAGTAAAAATATCAATATCAGATGTCATATGAAATAGAAGTTATATACGTAACATAACTTGGCATCTGTGTTATCCAATTTCATTATGCATCATGAATAGGTCTTCGGATCCGTCCTTGGATTCAGCTCTGACATTTCTTCCAGACATACAATCTGAGCCTCAAACTCAACCCTCTTCCATAATACCCCACTCCTCTTCAAGCTCTCAGATCAAGTTTGCTGCCCCTTCCTAAAGATAGTCAGAACAGTAGTATTAGACAGACAAAGAAAACGACCAACTGGAACCCAAACTAGGAACCAGTGGGTTCTGTATTCTTCTATATCGCTTTCAGCTGTAAAAGGAGGGTGGGATGTGATGCATAAAGAAATTGGACAACACAGATGCCAGGTTATGGTAAGTACATAAGTTATAATCTGAGGTCCATTTCATTACGCATCACAAATGGGTCAGATTCCCCAGCTACATAAACCCTGGGAGGACCTCAAGAAAGGACATACCTGAGCACACCAGAACCAAAGGATGCTCTTTTTCTGGAAGTAATGCCCACTTGTAGTGAGATACAAAGGGTCTATATCAATATTTCAAAAATTTAATAGTTCGAATCACAAAATATTGAACTGAAATGATCGAACGATTACATTTTCGAATGCCAATATAAAAAAAACAAAGACTAAAGGGTGTAGGCAGGGGGGCAAGCCCCCCTGCACCCCCCACACCCTCCGCTACTTAAATATACCAACTTCGAGACCGCACTACATTGTAGTAAATGGAAATCTCCTCTTACGGAGATTTCCATTTACCCGTTCGATGTTCTGATAGGAACCCGATACAAAGGTATGCGCTGTGGACCAAGTAGCTGCGTCACAAATTTCATCAGTAGGAGTCCTTGCAGAGAAAGCAGACAAAATAGACATAGACCTGGTAGAGTGAGCTCTAACTGGACAGGGGAGTTGCTTCCCTTGTTGAGAGTGAACTGCATAAATACAATCCATTTGGCTAATGTGATCTTTTAATACAGCCTGACCTAACCTATTTAGAGAAAAAGCAATGAAAAATCCCTTTCATAAAAGCTCCACATAGTTTTCCCTCTACTGTTTCCACTTCTAAACTATCACCCGTCCCTACATGGAAATTTGTGAAAGTTGCAACTTTATTGTAGAAAAACTAGCTCTGTACTGGAAAAGCGAGCTAAAAAATATAAGGTTGTCCAGGATTGAAGCAGAAAAGGGGTCAATATTTCTCTGTGGAGCCCTAATGGAAAATCTCTTCCATTTACTACAATATACTTTCTTGGTGGAAGACTTCTGAAAAGCAAGAGTAATTTCCTTGACTGGGCAAGCTAGCCTGGACTTTCGTAGAATTACTGGAAGTGGAGAAACCAGGCGGTCAATTTGAGGGATTGAAGATTGGGAATCTGGCGTTCCACTGGATGGACATCAGATCCTGCCTGGAATCCAGTATCCATGGAGGATATTTGCTGTGAGACCGCATGAAGGGGAGCCATACCTGACAAGGCTAGTAAGGGGCAATGATGATTAGACTGGTCTTCAATCTGCTGGTTTTATGTAGAACTTTGGGTATCTAGGGAATTGGAAGATAAGCATAGAGGAGATCCGGGGATCAATCATGGACTACAGCATCTCTGGGTGACTCCCCCAAGGGGTGGATCAGAGCAAAGTACTTGCTGCACTTATTGTTTAGGGAAGAGGCAAAAAGGTCACAGCAAGGCTGGCCCCAGTGGCTGAATATTTGATTCACTATTGATTGGTTCATGGACCACTCATGTAGACTTAAAATCAATCTGCCAAGTCTGTCCGCCTGGTTTGAAGAAACCACCCATTCCCAAACCATCATGCCCTCCCTGCACAATGGGTATGAATAGGTTCTCCCCCTGCATGTTGATGTACCAAACCACAGACATATTATCTGTCAGAATTGCAATTGTCCCCAGAGGAAGGCAGTCTGAAAAGGCTTGTGACGTAAGGACCGCCCTCATTTCCAGTACATTTATGTGCAATTTAGTCTCTGTCATGGACCATGTGCCTTGGGCCATCTTTTCCTGAAAATGCCCCCCCCCCACTCCACCCCAACAGGGAGGCACCCGTGGTCACAGTGGCTGTAGGAGAGGGAAGAATGAAAGATCTTCCGAGATGGAGGTCATCTGTAAGAATCCACCATTGCAGATGACACCTGCAAATCAGAATTAGCCTGATAGGGGTTGACAACAGATGGCACCGACTAGACCATTGTACCTCTAGGGTTCACTGGAGAGCTCTCATGAAGAACCTGGTTAGAGGTACTAGAAGAATGGCATCTGCCATGGATCCTAGAGCCAGGAGGACCAGTCGAGCTGATGGTGTCAAGCAAAAGTTGTATCTGCTGTCTCAAGGATCTTTTTCTCTGGGGGAGTAAGGCTGCTGTCTGTGTGATTGTGTTCAGCTGCAGTCCTATGAATTTGATGTCCTGTACAGAAGTTATCTTGGATTTTGCCATGTTTACTGTGAGTTCCAGGCAATGAAACAGGTGCACCCTAACCTGAAAAGCCTGAAGTAGTGGATGCCTTGTAGTTGCCATCAGGAGTCAGTCATCCAGGTAAGGAAACACCTGGAATCCTTGCAGACAGAGGTGAGCTGCAACCATTGCCATGCATTTTGTGAACACCTAGGGGCAGTAATGAAGCCAAAGGGCAGTGCTCTCAACTGGTAATGATAGGCCCCCAGTCTGAAGCGCAGATATCTCCTGGAGCACCTGTCTATTTCGATATGATAGCACGTATCCTGGAGATCTACAGAGCACATGCAGTCTTTCTTGCGCAGAAGCATCAGAATGGCCTGTATCGTAACCATGCGGAACTTCAACTTCTTTACGAATAAATTCAAACTGCTCAGATGCAAGATGGATCGAAGGTCCCCTGTATTTTTTGGCACCAAAAAGAAGCGTGAGTAAGTTCTGCATTTTAGTTGTTCAGTTGGGACCTGTTGGATGACTCTTTTGTCTAGAAGTTTTTGAATTTCTAGAAGGGCACTCTCTCTCTCTCTGACTAAGTGGCACATTGAGAAGATAGGTCCCGGAACTGGGAGGAGGAAGGGAAAAGGGAATATAGTAACCTCTGGAAATTATATTTAACACCCAGGTGTCATTTGTTATGTTTTATTTATATATTTGTTTTGCTTCTGGGTGTAATGAAAGTCTACCCCCAACACCCGGGCAGCACTTCAGGAGCGCTGAAAGGGCATGTCAGAGAGAGGTTTTCCGAAGCCCTGATTTTGTGGAACTCCTCTCCCTCTGGGGCGATGTCTACCATTGAATCCTCTCCCTCTGTCTGTAGAGAAGGATTCATGTTTTGAATCAGGAAAAGCCCCTTGGGACGTACGGAATCACATCTTCCACTTTGTTGGTTACTAGAGAAGGTCCGTTGGGGGGAAGAAAACTTGATCCCTACAGCAGATAAGATGTTGCCTTTCTGTTCCGTACGGGTGAGGGTTTCTTTTACTGATGGCCCAAACAAGGAGGAACCGTTAGGTGTTAATGAATGATGCCTTAAAGGGGTCCGCAAACCCGCACAGCCTCATCCAGGCATGTCTCCTGAGGGCTATGTCTGAACCAATTGCTCACAAGATTCCTTCCGCAGCGTAGGAAATGAGCCTCATCAAGGAGTTAGTGATGGAGGACATAGTGGTCAGGTGGGGAGAAACCTTTTTAAGGTTCTCCTCTGACAGTGACTGCATCAGAGAGGTAGAGGGTTCCTTAATCAGATTACTCTGAAGGCACGTGAAGTGCGCCAAGTAATTTATTGCTCTCAGCATAAAAGTGGCTGGGGCATACATGCACTTCCCATGCCTGTCCAAAGCCTGAGACTCCTTGTTCAGGGATTAAAAGAGGAGCTCTGTTAAGAGAGTTTCTTCTTGGTGGCTGCTAAAACCACAGTGGCATCAACTGGGATACCTTTACTCCAAAACGGGCAGTCACTGGGGGGACTAAGATATTTGTGTGTGCATTTGAAGATGGGCTCCATGGTGTCAGGCTCCTTCCTGGAGAGGAGGTCACCCAGGATGTAGATGGGCCCATCCCAAATGCCTCCAGGAACAGTAACTCCTCTGAGGAAGGGGGTTGGGAAGACCAGCCACACTTTTGCTTCAGAATTTCTAAGATAGCCCAGAAGTAAATATCGGGTGGAGATTGGGGGGACCCTTCCCCTTCGTCGAAATCAGTGTCCTCTATCAACAGCTCCAAAGGGGGAGTCTAGGTGCTTCCTCTTGCACCAGCTCTTCCGAGGAACCTCCTCCGTGGGGTACTCAGGAGAGGACTCAGACGATAGAGGGACCCCTTGCTGAAGGGTAGCCTGGAGGCTCTCCAGGAGGGGATGACCGTGGATCAGACAGATGGGAGCAAAGCCCTGATCTGCAGGGGATTTGATAGGGCCTGTCAGAAGAGGGACCATGTCTCGAGGTGTAGAGTGTGCCCTCTCATCCCACCTGGAAGGCCGACAATGCCAGGAGAAACTGCCCTCCCACCCCAGGAGCCGAAGCTGCCAAGGAAGAAAAGGATAAAGGTCATCTCTGATCCGCCACCTCCAGAAGGCACCTGCCCCAAGCTGTTGAATGTCGAGGCCCCCCAGGAGAAGGGACAGCTCCAAAAAAGTCAGAGCCAACATCTCAGATCCGGGACCAGCTCCGCTCCGAAGGACCCAGAGCTGAGCCAGTCTGAGACATTGTCAGTGTAAAGAAAAGGATATTCTGCACTTGGATGCCAGTCCACTCAAGAGTATCAGGCCCTGCAACTCTGAAGCTGAAGGTCAGATTGGGGGAAGAGGCTGCGGTATTGGGGTTGGTATTCACACGGATCCAACATGGGTCGGAGAAGGCAAGATCCCCATCTGGATCTGAGCTTTGAGAAAACTCCTCCTCATCCGATCCATATTGGAGTGGGACAGCTGAGAGGATCTAGAGGAGAAAGGGGAACAGGTCGACCTGACTGGCTACAGGCTGGGCCAGATGGTTGGGAAAGGTGAGCGAGATTTACTCCAACACGGAGTATGGCTGTGGGACCTCTGATCAGGTGTGTCTGTCCTGACAGACTCCGCTCTGGAGATGAGCTGTGGATCTGTACAATCTACACGGGCTCCAACTGACTGCTTGGACCCAAAGTTTAAGGGTCTGGCAGAAAGGTTGGATTGGCCGACGCCAGCTCTACTGGATCAAGGACCCTCTTGGATTTGGAGAGAAGCGAGAACAGGAGGGATCTGAGGATGATGGGTCTGACAGCCTCCTGCGCTTCTCAGGAACAGAAGCGGTTGTACCTGAAGTAACTGAGGGAGGCACGCTTCTTCAGGACAGAGGTCTGGGCTCCAGAATATACACACTTCTTGTGGGAATCCGACTGGGGAATCTTATGCCCAAAAGAGGCACACCTCTTAAAACCGTAGGGTTTGTCAGAACCCACTGGCTTGTTAGACATTGGACATGCTTGAGAGAACACACACACACACTAAACACTAAGCTAACTACTAACTGAAAAATAGGAGGGAAAGTTTTTTTTTTTTTTTTTTTTTCCATTTTTAATGATGGGAGAGAAAGGAGAGGTGGAAGGCAGAAAAAAAAAACCCAAACGCCAGTGAAAGTCTAACAGACAGGAAAAAGCACCTGAGAAAGGGAGGGGAGGTTAACACTACATATAAGGAAAAACTATAAACTAACTAGGAGAGAAAGAGCTAGTAATAATACATAAATAAATGGAAAACTTTACATAGCTGACTAGAGGCTCAGAATTGTGTCTGTGCTGGAAGGAGGCAGACTAGATCTGGAGGGTTGAAGAGGAGTGAGATATTATGGGAGAGGGAGGAGTTTGAGGCTCGGATCGTATGTCTGGAAGAAATGGCAGACTTGGATCTGAGGACTGATCTGAAGACCCATTTGTGATGTATAATGAAATGGACATCAGATCATAGCTGTTTTACTTTTGATGCTGCTGTCGTTTAGAGGCTGGCACTGTGAGTACTTAATGTCTAGTGCAATACCCAATATTAACAGCACTTAGAAAAGTGCTCAACAGTTATTAAGCATCTTTCTGACCCCAGTCAATACTGGGTCTCGTGCTAGAGTGGTGCTTAACTAGCTTGTCTCTCTTTCCAATACTGAAGCAATAATCATGCCACTACATGTACTACAATTGTGTATTATATTTCTAGAGCACAGGGGTTAAACAGCCTTCAGAAAACTGCCAGCTGTGGAGCTCAAAAGAGGAATTCACTATTATCCACTGCATTGAGCCTTGTCACTGCTCAGCTGATAAAGTGGGCAGATATGTGTGTGTGTGTGTGTGTGTGTGTGTGTGTGTGAAAGATAGATAGATAATGTTGTTTACCCTTGTCATTCAGATCTGTTATGGGCATTTATATGCAGTTAAAATGAGAGCAGAGCAGTTAGTAATTACATTTACTGACAGTAATGTTCAGACTCGAAACTCAGCACTGCAAAAAGCATTTATCTGTCATTAATAAATATGTTTGGTAATGTAAAGTTAACAGTTTTATTTATATCTTTTGCAATGTATTCTTTTGTTTTCAGGCATTTAACAAGTACAAGCGAGAGGGATTTTGCCTTCAGAATGTGGATAAAGCTCCTTTAGCAAAGAGGAGAAAGATGAAAAAAACCAGCACAAGTACAGAGACACGCAGTAGTTCTAGTGAAAGTTCCCATTCCTCCTCTTCTCAGTCCCATGATAAAACTACACCCACGGTAATGTCAGCACCAGATAATCCCACTGCCAGCCGTAGCACAGAGACCATCTTCCAGTTTTCTACTTGAAGGAACTTGTCTGTTTGTAAACGGCATTAATGGTGAAAAAGGTATTTCCATTACCATGCTTGTGCTCTTTGGACTTCTTGTTGCATTATGGTCTTGGGTTAGAATTACTGAATAGGTCTGGATTTACACACAAGGTACTGCTGCATGAACTTGCAGCTCTTTCATGCTACTTTGGCTGCCTGACCATTCCTCACGTTTTGTGGTACCTGACTTGTTCCAGCATATCTGACACTAGAATACACTGTAGCAAGCTAAGACAGCAAGCTTAAAGGTGGTGCTTGTGTTTCTTGGCGTTAAAAATCTGCATCTGAAATGCATGTAGCATTCCAATTTTCCTGATAGTTTATAGCTTTGATGTATGTCTCGTTTTATTTTATAGTGTCTCCAATGTAAAATATTTAATTTTAAAAACAATGTTGCAGCACATACAGTAGTACACTGTAATGATCTTACCATGCTGGTACAGATTTGACATGTTATATTTTAAAACGTGTAAAAGCTGTCAGAATATTTCATTAAAGCACATTTATTTATACATTTTGGCAGCAATACTAGGGGTGTGAATATGCTATTTTTGAAATGTAGAAGATTTAAATATTTTATGAAAATTTATTATTTGAATGTTTATACTTAAGAACATTTAATGCCACAAATGTAACATGTCAGCTCTGCAAACCTTTAATTAAATGCAAAGCATTACTAATAATAAAATGCAAAGCATTACAAGTACATAAAATGTAATGTACACATAATAACCATACTGTGTTATGGGATTCAAAAGCAAACACCTTGGAAGTTTTTTAAAAGTGTGTGTTTATACATGTGAGTAAAGTCAGAGTTTACTAGATTACTCCTTGTTTATTGTTAAGGTCTTAGCACTAATGGTATTCACTTTTTTTAGCAAATAGCATTATATATTTTTCATAAAGACAAAGCATTAATTGTATTATTTACCATTCATTCACTGTGCTGTTAAAACAGTTTGTCAATACTTAACAGATTTCTGTAGCATTATGTGAGTACAAAGGGAAATAATGCAAAACACTGTGCTTTACAACTACACTGTGTTATGGTAACCAACTCACTGCTGTGAGTTGTAAATCATGTATATAGAATATTGTATGTTGTAAATATGCATTTATGCCAAAAAAGGCAGAGAGAACCACATTTTATAAACCTATGCAGAAGAGATCTTGTAATGCCTGTGAATTGTACGTATATTTGTTCAATGTTTTCTCTGATAGTGTGTGTCAGTCTGACTGAAAACTAGGTTTTCATCTGAAAAGTGAAACAGATTTTTTTTCTATATTTATGCATTGAAAATAGAAGCTTACCGCTAAAAAATAAACCTAATTATTTAGGCCTGGATCTCCTTTGCCAGTAGGCAGTCATGAAAAGCCTTGAGATGAGAATTGCATTCTTTTACACTGCTTCTTAGACTTGAAGATTTATTAAGATCAGCAAAATCAAGCATTACTAATATCAGTGAGGAAAACCTTTTATAAACATGTAGCTTTGATCATAATCTTTCACATTGCATGGTTATATGAGTGGACAGAGCACCCAAGTGTTTAAAGTTTAAATTCTGACCCTTTCTTTGATATAGAAATCTGTGCATAGTTACACAGTTATTTTCTATACTGTTTTTGACAATTGTTTTCACTTCCCTACTTACTCCTCTTTTCCCCCTCCTAAAGATGTTTTTTTAATGAAATGGTCTTTTAAGTTATTTGAGTAACTCTTTTTGAGGGAGTATCGTGCCAGTCTTTGTTCATAGTTTTTATTGGGGTTGATATTTGGTGATATTATCACCACTTTTTCTTTAGTTTCCAAGGCATTCATAACTTCTTCTTTAGTGGAATTTGTGAATGCCCATGGGTAGAGTAAGAATTTATTCTATTCTACTTGGTGTGTGATGATCTTGTGTGCTTAACTTTTTATAGCTCTAAGGTTATTAGCCTCCTTTCTAAATAACCACTTGTCCTGCACGTCATATATTTTAAAATATAATAATGCCCTTTGTCGCTAGATCTAATAGAGTTGTAGAATTGTATTTTGAATGTTGTTTTTGAGTCATCATTTTTAGTTATTGCATTTTAATGTATGTGACCCCAACCCTGCAGAATTTTTTATTTATTTATTTTTTTACTAAGTATATTTTTGACCTGTAGTGACTGCCTTGCGGAACCCTGTTTTCCCTGTCATCCCTTCCCTGGGGTGACAAGCTAGTGTGGATGAAGGTAACAGCTGAACGTCACTGAGGGTTTTCTTCTGTGCCTTGACCTGTGTAGTGTACATGCTGCCATCTCAAGGTTAATACTACTGGTGCCAGCTACTTGCTTTCCTACCAGCAGCCCAGCCATAGTACTGTATATTTTGTACTGATTATTAAGCCAAGATTGCAAGACACATATTGTGACCCTGTCTCATCCTGCTGCAACCCTTGCTTGTGATGGACAGGAAGCCAGGCTTAACTAGTTACTGCCACCCTCCAGTCAAGTTCTCTGACCAGCTCTGCTGATTAAATCTGAGGCACAGTCAGGGTTATATGCTTGTAGGTCAGGGTGGCTGTAAGTGACCATTTTAAATGCAGGAATAAATTCAAATGACTGTTTTTGTTAAAAGCAAACTTCTCATAGGAGATGTCTGCAGGAGTAAACCAGAATGACTCTAGCAAAATGCAGAAAAATATATACAGAAGCATTTAAAAATATTCCTGTGACAAAACATCAAGGAATATTTGCAGATTTACCCCTCCCCCGAAAAAGTAATGTTTCAGTACACCAGCCTCATGTGAAAGCTCTTTAATAATTCCATCAAGATCTAGAAAAGAGGAGGTGGGGAGGCTAACAGGGGTCCTCCACATTGGATATGACCTATTGCTATCTCAGGAACTGGTTCACATGACTCTGAGAATGGTGGTTAAACAAAATCCTGCCCTCTTAAAAGGGCATTCAGAGTGGAGTACCTGAGCTCCTCGTTAAGGGTGGTCAGCCTCATCCAAGCTATCCACACAAGCATAAGTGGAATATCTTGCTGTGTTCTTAAGTTTTCAGCTTAACAAGAAACATCTGGTCCATTACCCTAGAGACTGATACCATATAAGTTGGAAACAAAAACAAAAGGCCAACAGCAGGTGCATATAGGGTTCAGCCAGAAAAAAAATATAGCAAAACATGTAGAGAGACATTTGCAATTATTCCCTTATTGCACCAAGGCTCGAGAGAACTACTAATTTCCCCTCAACAATCAGGATGAAGCAGTGGCAGTTCTACTTGGTGGGTTTATAATTTGGTTAGTACTCTCTTCCATTCCACTTCACTATTTTTCAGAAGTGCCATTGCTTGAGTGAGAATGCATCATATGCAAGCACAGATCATGCTGTCTCATGACATGCTAAGAGAAAGTACCTAACCCTGTATGCATGCCATTATTTTTTTTCTGTAGCTCTCACATTTTGAATCTCATTCTTGACTTACATCACAGAAAAATTCCTATATTCAATGTTTAAAGCAGCAAAACCCTCCACGTACTTGTGTGGCCACTAAGTAGCAGGCTGTGTCCTGTACTAGCATCCACTGGAAAGACAAGATTGTTGCACTGGGGATTGTGCAAACATTATGGTATTGAAGTGGTTGAAAAACACTGGAAACATGAGCCACAAAGTATCATAGAAAATGATGATGTTTACATCACATGGGACCATCCATTACCAACAGTTTAAAATATAGATGCTAGAAAACCGGCTATAGTGGTCCATGAAAAGGAGACAAAAGTAGCATTGACCATTGAAATCACCACATCCAGTGACTAACAGTATCTTGCCTACAGAGAGACACAAAGTCATAACATTTCAGGATTTGCAGGCAGAAACGAGTGCAATGTGGAAGAAAGATACCCAGACAGTCCCAATAAAAGTAGGAGCAGTGGGTCTTATAAAAAATAATCTACAATCTTATTTAGATACGTTACCAATACACATAACTCCATACGAATTGCAGGAGTCATTACTGGGCACCTTGCGGGTGCTGCGAAGAGCACTTCTGGCTGACATCAAAGATTGAAACAGTACTAATTTCATGAACTTTAATCGTACTTTGACTTAGGAATGGGGTCCATTCTCATCATGGTATTAGAAACCCAACAGATTTGGAGAAATTGAAAGAAAGGAGAAAGCCAAACTAATCAATGCAAAAAAGCAGTTCCAAAGTTATTTGAAGAGAAATATAGGCAAAGATACTTGGATGCATAAAATTTCACAATGCAGAAACAAAAAAAAAAGAAAAAGAAAACAAAGGGGGAATATAGAACAGAAGATTAGTAAGGTAGAAGCAAAGTATAAACTGAAGTTATGGATTACCTACAAAGTGAAGGATTTAGTGCAGAAAGTCCAACGCAGGTAATGTCACAGCATAATGGAACAATGACTCCCCAAATTAAGGAGAAACAGGTAGCTATGGAGACATCTGAAGAAAAAATATGGACATGTGAGAGAAAAAGAGATCTGTTATGGTGCAATATTTATGTGAAGGAGAAAACAAAAGGAATCATTATAAAAAAGCAGCACCAAAGCTATTTGAAGACAAATACAAGTAAAGGCACCCGGATATGGAAAATTTCACAATACAAAAAGTAGAGAAAACATAGGGGGAAAGGAGAAAACAAGATTAGCTGTGGAGGAGTTAAAGAAATATAAATATGAAGTTATGGATTACATTTCATAATGAAGGCTTTAGTGAAGAAAATCCAACACAGGTAATGTCACACCATGATGGAGCAATAAGTCCCCAAAATAAGGAGAAACAGGTGGAGCAGGAGGCATCTGAAGACTTCCCACATGATAATGCTCTGAAGCCTTCTGTTGTAAATCGGTACAAAAGTTAAGCTGAAGTTGACAGCAAGGGAAGGAGATGGAAAGAGTGGCAACTGTGACACAGGCAATGTTGTTGAGTGATGGGCCAGTGAATTCCCATATGAAGAAGCAACAGATGACTCAGGATGCATCTGAAGAGGATATGTCACAGGAAAATGTTCTGGAACTTTCTGTAGAATGTTGACAAGAAACAGAAAGAAAACAATGTGCTCCCAGTTTAGAAGAAAATGATCCAAGGGAAGAGATGCTTGATTTAATAGAGATGGATAGACATATTAAGATCAATGAAAGAAGCAGATTACAGAAATTAAATAAGACCCAAAATGTTCCATCGCTACCTGATATCTACTCTCTTTTACGCATCACCTATTTTCACTAACCTTAAGAAGGCTAACCTAAATAAACTAGCAGTTTGTTACAATAGCATTGCCCGCTTTGCCACCGGCAACCCTTTCAGAACACATCACTGTCATAACCTAAAACTCCTAGGCTGGCTAGAGCTACAAAACTGTCTTATGATCTCA